>NW_004443956.1:16154502-16155662 GCF_000243295.1 Trichechus manatus latirostris | reverse complement strand
CTGAGTTTTCCTGAAACAGAGTTGTATCCAAGTGTTTGTCTTCAGTTCCACTGATCCTGTCTTCCACGGTTTCAAATCTGCTTCTCAGCCCTTCTATGACATCATCCATTTCTGAAATATTGTTGTTTATCTTTTGGATTTCTAATTGTTGTTTTTGTATAATTTCTAGTTGTGAATTTATTCTGGGATTTTGTTTCTGCATCATCTTCCTGAATTCTTCCAAATTTTTGTCTGTATTTTCCATGAGTTTGTCTATTTTTTTCCTCATGTTTGTCAGCTTTTTGTCTCAGTTCTTGGAGAATTCCAAGTATTAGAGATTTGAATTCCCTATCAGTTAGTTTTAGTGCATTTTCTTCCACAGGAGAGTCACCTGGTGTTGTATTTTGGAAGCCTACTGAAAGCATCCTGTCCAGTTTTAGTAAATGTTTTGATATAGTCTGCTGTTGTTGGGGCATTCAGTAGTTATTTTTCTTGTTTACTGATTGTAGATTTGTTTGTTTCATTCCTTTTTTAAAAAAAATTTGAGTATGTCTGAGCAGGCAAACTGTGTGTTCTTTGTTGTTTGCTCATCTGTGCGCTCAATACTTTTCACCTCCTTCTCCAACTGGTAGGGTGATTCACTCAGATATGGTACAGCAGGGAAGGTCTAGCTGAAGAGGAGTTACTGGGATGGTTGTTTGTGGCACTTACTACAGCCACCAGGCGGGTCGGTAATCAGTGCTGGGCAGGTTCCAGTAGGCCATGCCTGTACTGCTTTGTGGTGTGATGTCAAGCGCACATTGCAGGTAGGCAGGATGAAGCCGGGAGATTGTTATGAGTGGAGCTAAGATGGATATGGGAGAGAGGAGAGAGGAACAGGAGCCAAAAAACATACAAACAAAGAAAAAAGAATGCTACGGGAGCTTGCTGTTGGAATGTAGAGATGAGAGACTATGAAATGGAGAAAAACAGAAAGGGGAAGATGAAGAAAAGAAAAGAATGAATAAATAAAATTCAGAAAGGCTAAAGAACCACAAAGTTCCCAGGGATCCCACCGATATAGCTATGAGGTCTGGGGAAGTTGCTCTCAGGTGTTGCAGTACAGCCTGGCTAGAAGGCATAGAGGTATACAATGCCTGGTATTCAGGGATCAGAAAGAGAAGGAAGATATAGAGAGATGA
>NW_004443956.1:16140385-16153673 GCF_000243295.1 Trichechus manatus latirostris | reverse complement strand
TTGGGTGTGTGGAATCCAAGCAGCTGGCGCATCCCGGTCAAGAGACTGTGGCCGCAGGAAGCAGAGGAGGCCGAGCCGGGGGGGAGATTGGTGGGGGGTGGGAAAGCACACACCGCAAACTAGCAGTTGTTTTGTCTCCCTCTGGATGCTCCGTGAGGCTGCTTTCTCGTACCCCCATTTTCTGGTCTCTGATAGGAGTCCAAGATGGTGGATCCGCACTGCGTTAGCTGGTAGGGGACCTCTGCATGAGTCTCTCCTCTCTCTCTGTTCTCTGTCAGTTTTCTCACTCCATTTGGTGCTCGGCTGAGTTCTTTATCTCTTCATTTGATGTTTTAGGGTTTCAGGATTGTTGTATTCTCTGTTTGGCTTAGTTTTTCGGATCTTTGCTGTGGAGCGACGGCGTGGTGCTTCTGCCTAGAGCGCCATTTTGCTGGAACTCTCACAGGACCTTTATTTCATCTCATATCAAGGTATATGTCTTAGCACTCACCACACTTCTACTGTCTAATGCTTGTCATCTTTGAGAGTGTAAACTACATTTTAGGAGGAAATAAGTGAGTCTTATTCACCATTGTGTTTCCAGATCCAAGAATGGTGACTGAAATATACCATAGTTTCAATAAGTATTGATTAACAGAAAATGGCCTCTACAAGTTTTCTGTTAAAAAGTTGTGTAATATATTTACAACTATGAAAAAAAGAAAGAATAGCTGCTGAGGCTGCTTATGTAAGACCAAACACCTGATGGGATTTGGTTCCTTGGTTTGGAGGCCCAGGGTCATAGTTTAATGGGACATCCCAATTAATTGGCCTAGTAGTGTGTTTAGTGCTTCTGTTCTACCTCCTAGTTGATTGAGTAGTGCCTGGGGTCTTAACAGCTTGCAAGCAGCCATCTAACATACAACAATTGGTCTCTATTTGCCTGGAGCAACAGAGCAAGAAGCAGAGTCAGGAATAGGGGAGGATATGGAATGTGTGGCTAATTGCCTCTCTGAACAACTGTCTCCTTTGCCATGAGACCAGAAGAAATGAATGGTGGTTGGCTACTTTTACTAAACGTTTTCATGAAAGATTCTATAGAAGAATTCTGACCAAAAAGGGAAAATGAAGAACAGAATTCTAAATTCTCATGGATTCCAGACTTTCTGGAGCCATGAAGGCTGGATGAACCCCTAAAACTATTGCCCTGAGATAATCTTTAAATCTTAAACCAAAAATATCCCTTGAAGTCTTCTTAAAATCAAACAATAGTTTAGCTTAACTTATAAAGAATGTCTGTCTTGAGCATTGTGCTCTTTTAAGATCTATCTATATGGGAACGAACTGACAAAAACTTGAAAGATTAGATAGGAAACTTAGGGGGCAATGAGTTTATGTTAATGGGGGAGGAACAACTCAGAAAAGGAGGGTGAAAATGGTTACACAACTTCAATGTAATCAGTTACCGAATTGTACATGTAGAAATTATTGAATTGGTGTATGTTCTGCTGTGTATATTCTCAACAACAGAAATAAATTATTTTAAAAAATCCTAAAGGACTGGTATCTCCAATGAGTCTCCTATAGTTGTCTTCTCCTCTGACTCCCTCAAACTATTATAATGACCTATGAATAGGTACCAGGTTTTTACCTTTATTTCCCTGCTTCTAACACAGTTGACTTCACTAGGTATCTAAGAATCCATAACCTGTGGGGAGGACAAGGAGTGATAAAGTTCTCCCATAAATGGCCTGATTACTCAGGGCCCTGATGCCCATGACCTCACTTTGCTTCATGTTATAGAGGCCATCACCTAAAAATGTGAATGATACTTCCTGCCCTACGTATCACCTATAGTTAACAGGAAAGTACTACAAGATGATACATGTGAAAGAGCTTTGAAAATAAAAGGTCCCATGACTTAGAACAACAATGCCCTCTACTTTTCTATATCATTTTGGGTGACAAAAGTAGAACTTCTTGATCCTCAGGCTTCTAAGGAACTTAAGTGAGAGTATTAATCGACTTTATTACCAGTAGCTTATGCTAAAGGAATAATAGAAAATACACATTACAACAATATCCTGTAATTAAGAACTGTCATGCATTTGTGAATTTAATGATTCTCTTGGTAACTTCAGTTCTACAGTTTGTGGGACTCTGTATATAGTTCAGTCACTTACCAAAGGCAAATGCTTCAAGTTCAGAGATCCTGAATATCCAAGATCCAGGGGAAATTAAGAGTTAACTCCAGGCACAATCACCTGCAGCCACAAACACGTGGTCTCACTTTTTGCAAAAAATAGCAAGGAGTAAGGTAATGAGTGCAGAGTCATCAAAACATTAGTTACACTACTTACTAATTTATAACTCTTCTCTGGTCAGTGGACCATACTGGACCTCGGTTTCTAATTAGAAAATGTAGATAGTACCTGATGTACCTACATGGAAAAGCGTTCTGTGAGAGTTCAGGTCGGAAACCTATGAAAAGGACTAACAAATGTCAGATATTTTTATTTCCGCATTTGAATGTACTTTGATGAAAGAATTGATAGTACCCTCTAGGCATACTTAGTGACAAATCAACCAACCAAACAAAAGATTGTGATAAGCTTGGTAACCTAATAAAATAAGAACATGAATAACAATGAATATTCACTGAAAGCCTATTATACACCAGGAACCATACTATCTAGGTGCATTATCTTACCAGATTCGCCAAACAATCATATATGATAGGCACGACTATCAGTCCATTTTACAGATTAGGAAACAGAAGCTTCCAGAAAATAGGTAACTTGTCCAAAGTCAGCCAGGTGGAAAGAGGCAGAGCTGGCATGTAAACCCACGTCAGATGCCATGGCTCATGTTCTGACCTCTGCATTTCACTCCTTCTTGTACTGCTTTTTGTTATTTTGAGGTAGAATAACAAATATTCCAAAAGGGCTAAAGAAAACAAATTGCTGAGTAGTTTGGGCATTTTCCAAATACAGAATTCTAGAATATTGAGGTTAAAGGAGACTTTCAATGCCATCTAGTCATAGTATCTATTTAATATTGAAGTTGACATAGATCCTTGTTAATATGAGAAATAAAATTCAGATAGAAAAAGTAAGATTTTACCTGAAGTTGAAAAGGGTGTGATAAAATGTGTAATCTCATGCAGTGCCGATAGGAGTTTACAGGAATATTAACTTTCTGGAAAGCAGTTTGGCAATGTTTACCAATGATCTTAAAACGTATGTTGGAAGTAGAATTTCTTGATTAGAGAATATGTGTGTTTTCAAGGAAATCAGAAGCCAGAAAAAGATTTGTACATGATTTTGTATACCACAACATCATTTTTAATAATATGAAAAAATAGAAATTACCTAAAATTCTGATAGTCATAGACTGATTAAATAAATTATGTTATAGTCCTATTGTTAGGTGTCATCGAGTCAATTCCAACTCATACCACCCCTATGTACAACAAATGGAAACACTGCTCAATCCCGTCGATCCTGTGCCATCCTCACAATCATTATTATGCTTGAGCCAATTGTTGCAGCTACTGTGTCAATCCGTCTCGTCGAGGTCTTCCTCTTTTTCGCTGACCTGCTACTTTACTAAGCTTGATGTCCTTCTCCAGGGACTGATTCCTCCTGATAATATGTCCGAAGTATGTGAGATGAACTCTCGCTATCCTCACTTCTAGGGAGCACTATGGCTGTACTTCTTTCAAGACAGATATGTTCGTTCTTTTGGCAATCCATGGTATATTCAATATTCTTTACCAACACCATAATTCAAAGGCATGAAATCTTTAGGCTTCCTTATTCATTGCCCAGCTTTCACATGCATACGAAGTGACAGAAAACACCATGGCTTGGATCAGGCGCACCTTAGTCCTTAAAGTGACATCTTTGCTTTTTAACACTTTAAAGAGGTCTTTTGCAACATATTTGCCCAGTGCCATGCATCTTTTGATTTCTTGACTGGTGCTTCCATAGGCCTTGATTGTGGATCCAAGAAAAATGAAATCTTTGACAACTTCAATCTTTTCTCTGCTTATCATGATGTTGCTTATTGGTCCAGTTGTGAGGATTTTTGTTTTCTGTATGTTGAGGTATAATCCATACTGAAAGTTGTAGTCTCTGATCTTCAAGTCCTCTTCACTTTCAGCTAGCGAAGTTGTGTCATCTGCATATTGCAGGTTGTTAAATGAGTCTTCCTCCAATCCTGGTGCCGTGTTCTTCTTCATATAGTCCAGCTTCTCGGATTATTGCTCAGCACACAGATTGAATCAGTATGGTGAAAGGATACAGCCCTGACACACACCTTTCCTGACTTTAAACCATGCGGTATGTCCTTGTTCTCTTTGAATGACTGCCTCTTGACCTATGTACAGGTTCCTCATGAGCACAGTTAAGTGCTCTGGAATCCCCATTCTTCACCATGTTATCCATAATTTATTATGATCCACACAGTCGAATGCCTTTGCATAGTTAATAAAACATAGATAAACATATTTTGGGTGTTCTCTGCTTTCAGCTGGGATACATCTGACATCAGCAACAATAACCCTCATTCCACATCCTCTTCTGAATCCAGCGTGAATTTCTAGCAATTCCCTGTTGATATACTGCTGCAACCACTTTTAAATGATCTTCAGCAATACTTTACTTGCCTGTGATATTAATGATATTGTTAGATAATTTCTGCCTTTGATTAGGTTACCTTTCTTGGGATAGGTATAAGTATGGATCTCTTCTAGTCAGCTGGCCCAGTTGCTGTCTTACAAATTTCTTGGCATAGACGAGTGAGCACTTCCAGCCCTGCATCCATTTGTTGAAACATCTCATTTGGTATTCCATCAATTCCTGGAGCCTTGTTTTTCACCAATGTCTTCAGTACAGCTTGGACTTCTTCTTTCAGTATCATTGGTTCTTATTCATATGCTACCTCCTGAAATGATTTAAAGTCAACCAATTCTTTTTAATATAATGACTCTGTGTATTCCTTCCATCTTTTTTTGATGCTTCCTGCATCGTTTAATATTTTCCCCCATAGAATCCTTCACTATTGATACTTGAGGCTTGAATTTTTTCTTCAGTTCTTTCAGCTTGAGAAATGCCTAGTGTGTTCTTCCCTTATGGTTTTCTAACTCCAGGTCTTTGCAAATGTCATTATAATAATTTACTTTGTCTTCTTGAGTTGCCCTTTGAAAGCTTCTGTTCAGCTATTTTACTTCATTATCTCTTCCTTTTGCTTTAGCTACTTTACGTTCAAGAGCAAGTTTCAGAGTCTCTTCTGATATCCATTTTGGTCTTTTCTTTCTTTCCTTTTTTTTTTCATGACCTCTTTTTTTCTTCATGTGTGATGTCCTTGATGTCATGCCACAACTCATCTGGTCTTGGGTCATTAATGTTGAATATGTCAAATCTATTCTTGAGATAATCTCTAAATTCAGGTGGGATACACTCACGTTCATACTTTGGCTCTTGTGGACTTATTCTAATTTTCTTCGGCTTCAACTCGAACCTGTATACAAGCAATTGATGGTCTGTTCCACAGTGGGCCCCGGCCTTGTTCTGACTGATGATATTGAACTTTTCCATTGTCTCTTTCCACAGATTTAGTTGATTTGATTCCTGTGTTTTCCATCTGGCAAGGTCCACGTGTATAGTTGCAATTTATGTGTTGAAAAAATGTATTTGGAAACAAAGAGGAAAGATTGGTAGTTGGAAAATATGTTATAGTTCTAGAATAGAACAAACTAGATAACGAATTAAAATCATGTTTATGAATTTATAACAATTTCCAGGTCAGAATTACCTTTTTGGACATATGGGGTGATCTGGTTTATTTAACATTCTCCACAACTCCCCCCTTTTAATTCCATTTTTCACAGATGGGCTTGAGCTTGAGTTTTGCTATATCCATTATGGGTATTCCAAAGATGAAATTGGATGAACTCATGCCTTTTCTGGGCTAAAACTGTTTTTTGAACACATACTGCACTCTACTAGGTTTTAGGGGTTTGATTGTTAGCAAACATAATCAGCCCCCACCAATAATAATTGGTGATATTGGGAATCCAGTCTTTTCTCTTTGAGTGACAACATTCCTCAAGATAACTGAGCAGGCACCTGGGGAACAGGATAAATTGGCAAAGCTTGAAAAAGAGCAGGGACAACCGTAAGGTGGAGTTCATCATCCAAGTAGTATCCATCTTGCAAATCCATACCGTCACCTGGATGATCTGATAATAATTGTTCGGCTCCTAAATGAGTGAACAGAAAAAATGTGCAGGGGTAACAGGCAGGCCATTGGTGGTTTCTCTCCAAGCCCATGCTACTGAACATACTTTTTATAATAGCACCATAATTAAGAACACATACTAGAGTCAAATCCAGCTATGCAACTTAACAGGTGCTATGTCATGGGTGAAGTTTTGCTTAAGTTAGTCTATGGGATTCTGTCATAGTGAGTTTTGCGGATGAGTCATGAGGTTGATTATGCCCTGTTCATCTCCTGGCTTAGAAGGCAAAGTTTAAGGCCCTGAAATCTATGTTCACCTGTTCTCTGCCCACCATCTACAATTACAATGTCAACCTGGGGACCTTGTCTGGAGTTGAATGAAAAAGAAAAGTAAGCCATTTTGGTGAGACCATCTACCTGTAACGGGAAAGTGTTAAGACAATGCATGCTCATCACATCCCAACAAACTCAGGCTCAGGAGAAATTCAATAATCTCTTCAGTTATTTGGTAACTCTTGGCCTAGGTAAAGGTGTCTGCAATGGCAGCATAACACAGAGTGTCCTTCTTGAAATGAAGTGACTAAAAATTCCTTAACACCATATTTTATGAAGCTGGAATGGCCACCAGTGGCCAGTTAGGAGAGCAGAGTGTCTCAGGTGTAATGCAAGGGAATAAACTCCCCAACCATCCACCCTCATGCAGGTGGCCTTTGCATGTGTTTGCCGTCCCAGGGTGCACTGCTCCCACAGTCTTCTCTGCTTTTGGGAAGGCAGAGAGTGGGCAGTGGACTTATGACACATTTGACTTAAGAGTATGTGTTTTCTGACCACTGGTCATCATGTAATGATGTGGCTATTGTCTAGCATGGTGACCATATAGCATAGTGCAGTTCATAAGAAGACAGGCCCTGGAAACAGACTGCCCTGGTTCAAATCTGGACCTCTTGCATGGCCTTAAGCAAGTTACTTAAACTTTCTGAGCCTTAGTTTCCTCATTTATAAATTAGAAATAATAATATTGTCAATTGCATAGAGTGATTATTATAAGAAATAAGTCGATATACATAATTTGGAGCAGTACTTGGTATATATTTTTAATAAATATTAGCTTTTATTGTCAAAACAAGGGGTTGGAGGTTTTTTTGAACAATGAAATACTCCGATGACCTCACATTTCAGGAGTCCCTGTCCAGCTAGCCATCAATCACTTAACCCACCATTCTACTCATTTTCCAAATACAGCCAACTCTGGGTTATGTCCCACACAACCAAAGCATCTACCTGGTTCTCAGAAGATATCATCTGGTCTGGTTTGGGAAGTCCCAGTCTTATAATGGCTTTCATTCACCTATTCATTTGGAAACTATTTCTCTAGTGCTTTCTAGTCTCAAGCGTTTGGTGAAGCATTGCTGATACAATGGATTTAAGACAAGTGAGGTCCTTGCTGTCATAAAATGGCCTTTGTAAGGCATCTTAAATCCTTCTTAAAATAAGGCAGAACACAAAGTCCACACCAGAAGAAAATTCTGGGTGGGTCACTAATGGTGACTTTCATTTCCTTGTTCACTTGTCTGTATTTTATAAATCTCTATAACAACGAGATGGATTGACACAGTGGCTGCAGCAACGGGCTCAAGCATAGCAATGACTGTGAGGATGTTGCAGGATCTGGCATGTTTTGTTCTGTTGTACGTAGGGTCACTATGAGTCAGAACTGACTCCACAGCACCTAACAACAACAACATAAGAATGTATTACTTGGAAGAAAAATACATGCATACAGTTTTTAGTTTTATAAGAAAAAAGAAGCCAATTTGCAGCTTTCTGAAAATGAATGTTCAGACTCAGAAGTGCCTCATCAATAATCTAATGACTATAGTTAGTGAAGATTTAATGAGCAGAAGGCGAGGCATAGGAAAAGTCATAAAAGCAGGTTGGAGGTGGTAAATGAATGACTGAATAGGCTGAGCTTCCAGAGTGAGTATTGCTGGCAGGCACAGGGCTGCACCATAACTATTCCTACCTAGAGGAGTGATGAATGATTGATTGCCCTTGCCCACTGGCATGCGGAGGAGAAAAAATCAACAGGACCATGTGAGGAGCTGGTCATCAAGCATTTGTAGGGGGCTGCTCCATCCTACAGCAATGGTGATGCTTGCCTGGTTTCCTGGAGGCTAGATCCATAGCAGACAAGACTCGGCCTCTAAATGAACACTCTACTCCTTCCTAGAGCCTAGGAAAAGTCTTGGTAAAACACAGTTGTCTTCTCATCAACCCCAACTCATGGTAACCAGAAGTGTGTCAGAGTAGAATGTGCTCACAGGGTTTTCAGTGGCTGATTTTTCAGGAGTAGATAGCCAGGCCTTTCTTTCAAGACACCTCGAGATGGACTCGAACCTCCAACCTTTCAGTCAGCAGCTGAGTGTGTTAAGCATTTGCACCACAAAGTCTTAGTAAGAGAGTTGTAACATAGCACTGGGGGACTTGGAGACCAAGGTAAATCTCAGTTGCCCATGCTTTATTCTCACGGCAGTCAGGCTAGCTCAGATCTTGTACCCTTCCTTGTTACACCAAGGAGGATATGCCCATTTCCCTCTGTGTCAGATTTCCTGCAGTTATGACCTCTGGGACTGAGCCACCCTGTTCTTCACATTTGGACACCTGACACTGGGAGTTATGTCCAAGGTTGTAGCTGTGCCACGAGCAAATGGACCTCTCTGGTTCTCCCCATTGGCAATGTCCAGCCTCTAAAAAGGATTCTTAGCATGAGTCACTCAGAAAATGTTCAAAGTGGTCATCACTCTTTTGATTCTTGAGGTAACTTAAAGCAGAAAAATCAATCGGACTTGCAGAATTCGTCAAGATTTTATTATTCTCATGCTGCCAAATTATCATAAGGATGAGAAGTAATGCAGTGCATTGAGCCCACCTCAAAGGTGGGTTTTTTTAAAATCAATCTTATGGTAATATACTTTACATGCAATAAAATACATTCATTTTAAGTGTACAGTTCGAGTTTTTTTTTTTAATTTTTTTATTGTACTTTACGTGAAGATTTACAGAACAAATAATTTCTCATTAAACAGTCAGTATACTTATTGTTTTATGACATTGGTTAACAACCCCACGACATGTCAACACACTCCCTTCGTGACCTTGAAGGACCTTTTTTTTTTTTTTTTTGGTGAAAATATACATAGCCAAAGGTACACCATTTCAGAAATTTCTACATGTACAACTCAGTGACATCGATTACATTCTTCCAGTTGTGCTGCTATTCTCACTATCCTTTTTCAAATCATTCCATCACCATTATCTTCAACTCAGTGGCTCCTAGGCTTTCCATCAAACCTTTTGATCTGCTGTTGTCAATTTGATCTCACATAGATAATTCTTTTTTTTTGTACCTTAAATGAAGGTTTGCAAAACAAATAGTTTCTCATTAAACAGTACACATATTGCCCTATGACAATGGTTAACAACCCCACGACATGTCAACACTGTTCCTTCTCAACCTTGGGTTCCCTATCACCAGCTTTCCTGTACCCTCATACCTTCTACTCCTTGTACCTGGACTGCTGTGCCTCATCAGTCCTGTTTTGTTTTATGGGGCTGTCCAACCCCTGCTGAACGGTGAATCTCAGGAGTGCCTTCACCTCTGAGCTAAAAGGGTGTTCAGGGGTCACACTCTCAGGGTTTCTCCAGTCTGTCAGGTCAGTAAATCTGGTCATTTTTGTAAGTTAGAATTTTGTTCTACATCCTTCTCCAGCTCTGTCCAGGAGCCCCTGTTGTGATCCCGGTCACAGCAGTCAGTGGTGGTAGCGGGGCACCATCTAGCTGTACTGGACTTAGTATGGTGGTGGCTGTGGTAGCTGTGGTCCATTAGTCCTCTGGACTAATCTTTTCCTTGTATTCTGTACTTTTCATTCTCTCTTGCTCCTGAAAGGGTGAGACCAGTGGAGTATCTTAGATGGCTGCTCACAGGCTTTTAAGACCCCAGACACTACTCACCAAGGTAGAATGTAGAACATTGTCTTTATAAACTGTGTTATGCTGATTGAGCTAGATGTCCCCCAAGACCATGGTCCCCACAGCCCTCTGCCCAGGAATTCAGTCCCTCCGGGAGTTTGGATGTGTCTGTAGAGCTTCCATGACCTTTCCTTCTACAAGTTGTGCTGGCTTCCCCAGCATTGTGTACTGTCTTACCCTTCACCAAAGTTACCACTTATCTATTGTCTATTTAGTCCCCCCATCCCTCGTAACCAACAAAGATTGTTTGTTTTTGTGTGTAAACTTTTTCATGAATTTTTACAGTAGAGATCTCATACAATATTTGTCCTTTTGTGATTGACGTATTTCACTCAGCAATAATGTCTTCCAGTTTCATCCATGTTATGAGATGCTTCACAGACTCATCATTGTTCTTTATCGTTGTGTAGTACTCCATTGTGTGTATGTATCATAGTTTGTTCATCCATTCATCTATTAATGGACATCTAGGTGTTTCCATCTTTTTGCTCTTGTGAACAGTGCTGCAATGAATATGGGTGCGCATATGTCTATTCATGTGATGGCTCTTATTCCTCTAGGATATATTCCTAGGAGTGAGATTGCTGGATGATATGGTATTTATATATCTAGCTTTCTAAGGAAGTGACGTATCATTTTCCAAAATGGTTGTATCATTTTGCATTCCCTCCAGCAGTGCATAAGAGTTCCGATCTCCCCGAAGCCTCTCCAATATTTGTTATTTCCAGTTTTATTCATTCGTGCCAGTAATGCCGGGGTGAGATGGTATCTCATTATGGTTTTATTTTGCATTTCTCTAATGGCTAGTGATGGTGAGCATTTCCTCATGTGTCTGTTAGCTGCCTGAATGTCTTCCTTGGTGAAGTGTCTGTTCATTTCCTTAGCCCATGTTTTAATAGGATTATTTGTCTTTTTGTTGTAGAGGTATTGGATTTTCTTGTAGATTTTGGAGATTAGATCTTCGTCTGAATTGTAATGTCCAAAAATTTTTCCCAGTCTGTAGGTTCTCTTTTGACTCTTTTGGTGAAGTCTTTTGATGCGTATAAGTGTTTAATTTTTAGAAGATCCCAGTAGGTTAGCTTATCTTCCAGGGTTTGTATGTTGTTGGTTATGGTTTGTATCCTGTTAATGCAGTGCATTAGGGCCTCTAGCGTTGATCCTATTTTTTCTTCTATGAACTTTATAGTTTTTGGCTTTATATTTAGTTCTTTGATCCATTTTGAATTCGTTTTTGCATATGGTATGGTATATGGGTCCTGTTTCATTTTTTTGCAGATGGACATCCAGTTTTGCCAGCACCATTTGTTAAAAGGACTGTCTTTCCCCATTTGATGGACTTAGGGCCCTTGTTGAAGATCAGGTGACCGTAGGTGGATGGATTTACATCTGGGTTCTCAATTCTGTTCCATTGGTCAATGTATCTGTCATTGTACCAGTACCAGGCTGTTTTGACTACTGTAGCTGTATAGTAGGTTCTGAGGTCAGGTAGTGTGAGTCCTCCAACTTTATTCTTCTTCTTCAGTAGTGCTTTAGTTATCCGGGGCTTCTTCCCTTTCCATATAAAGTTAATGACTAGTTTTTCCATCTCTTTAAAGAATATTGTTGGTATGGATCGGGATTGCGTTGTATTTGTAAATTGCTTTGGGTAGAATTGTCATTTTCACAATGTTGAGTCTGCCCGTCCATGAGCATGGTATGTTTTTCCATTTATGTAGATCCTTTTGGGTTCCTAGCAGCAGTGTTTTGCAGTTTTCTTTGTATAGGTCTTCTACATCTTTCCTTAGGTTTATTCCTCAGTATTTTATTTTTTTAGGGGCTGTTATAAACGGTATTGCTTTCCTGATTTCCTTTTCATTGTTCTCTTTATTGGTGTGTAGGAATCCAAAGGATTTTTGTATGTTTATCTTGTATCCTGCTACTGTGCTGAATCTTTCTATTAGTTCCAGTAGTTTTCTCATGGAGTCCTTAGGGTTTTCTATGTATAGGATCATATAGTCTGCAAACAGGGACAGTTTAACTTCTTCATTACCAATTTGGATGCCCTTTATTTCTTTTTCTTGCCTTATTGCTCTCGTTAGGACTTCCAGCACAATATAGGAGTAGAGATAAAGGGCATCTTTGTCTTGTTCCTGTTCTCAGGGGGAATGTTTTCAGCCTCTCTCCATTAAGAATGATGTTGGCTGTTGGTTTTACACAGATGCCCTTTATTATGTTGAGAAATGTCCCTTCTATACCTATTTTATTGAGAGTTTTTATCAGGAAAAGTGTTGGACTTTGTTGAATGACTTTTCTGCATCAATTGAGATGATCATGTGATTCTTTTCTTTCCTTTTATTTATGTGGTTGATTATGTTGATTGATTTTCTAATGTTGAAAAATCCTTGCATACTTGGTATGAATCCTACTTGGTCAAGGCATATTATTTTTTTCATATGATGCTGAATTCTATTGGCTAGAATTTTGTTCAGAATTTTTGCATCTATATTCATGAGAGACATTGGTCTGTAATTTTCTTTTTTTGTGGCGTCTTTGCCTGGTTTTGGTATCAGCGTTATGCTGGCTTCATAAAATGAATTCGGAAGTGTCACTTCATTTTCTATGTTCTGAAATTCTTTGAGTAGTACTGGTATAAGCTTTTCTCTGAATGTTTGGTATAATTCTCCAGTGAAGCCATCTGGGCTGGGGCTTTTCTTCGTTGGAATTTTTTTTTTTTTATTACCTTTTCAATCTTATCTCTTGTTATGGGTCTGTTCAGATTTTCAACATCACTTTGTGTTAGTTTGGGTAGGCAGTGTGTTTCTAGAAATTTATCTGTTTCCTCTAGGTTTTCAAATTTGTTGTAGTATAGTTTTTCATGATATTCTGTTGTAATCCTTTTTATTTCAGTTGGGTCTGTTGTAATGGCCCCCATTTCATTTCTTATTTGGGTTATTTACATCTTCTCCTGCTTTTCTTTTTGTCATTCTGGCCAATGGTTTGTTGATTTTGTTCATCCTTTCAAAGAACCAACTTTTGGTTTTGTTGATTCTTTCTATTG
>NW_004443956.1:16124120-16138688 GCF_000243295.1 Trichechus manatus latirostris | reverse complement strand
GTTTGTCTTTGTTTTTGTGAGTGTGATTATGATATGCCTTGGTGATTTTCTTTTGGGGTCTCTCCTATATGGGTTTCGTTGAGCTTCTTGGATGGCCAGCTTTTCATCTTTCATGATATTGGGGAAGTTTTCTGTGAGTGGTTCTTCAATGATCCTCTCTGTGTTTTTTGTTTTCTCCCCTGTTCCGGAATTCGAATCACTCGAAAATTTTTGCCTTTGATTGTATCCCACATGATTCTCAGAGTCTCTTCATTTTTCTTTGTTCTTTTTTCTGAGTTTTCCTGAAACAGAGTTGTTTCCAAGTGTTTGTCTTCAATTCCACTGATCCTGTCTTCCACCGTTTCAAACCTGCTTCTCAGCCTTTCTAGGACACTATCCATTTCTGAAATCTTGTTGTTTATCTTTTGGATTTCTAATTGTTATCTTCATATAATTTCTAGTTGTGAATTTATTTTGGCATTTTGTTCCTGCATTATTTTTCTGAATTCTTCCATTTTTTTGTCGGTATTTTCCATGAATTTGTCTATTTTTTCCTCATGTTTGTCAGCTTTTTGTCTCAGCTCTTGGAGAATTCTGAGTATTAGCGATTTGAATTCTCTCAGGTAGTTCTAGTGCCTTTTCTTCCACTGGAAAGTCATCTGCTGTTTTATTTTGGATGCCTACTGGAACCATCCTGTCCTATTTTTGTAAATGTTTTGATATTGTCTGCTGTCTTCTGAGAATTTTGTAGGTTTTTTTTTTCATTATTAATTGTAGATTTGTTTGTTTCATCCTTTTTTTAAAAATTTTACTATGTCTTAGTAGGCAGACTGTGTGTTCTTTGTTGTTTGCTCGTCTGTGGGCACAATACTTTTCACCTCTTTATCCAATTGGCAGGGTCAGTCACTCAGATATGGTATGGCAGGGCTGGTCTACCTGAAGAGGAGTTACTGGGATGGGTTGTTTGTTGTGCTTACTACAGCCACCAGGGCGGGTCGGTAATCAGTGCAGGGCAGATTCCAGTAGGTTGTGCCTGTGCTGCTTGGTGGTGTGATGTTAAACACGTAGTGCCGGTAGGCAGGATGTAGTGGCGAGATTGTTATGTGTGTAGCTAAGATAGATATGGAGAGAAGAGAGAGGAACAGGAGCCAAAAACACAAAAACAAACAAAAAAGAATGCTAGGGGAACTTGCCGTTGGAGTGGAGAGATGAGATACTATGAAATGGAGAAAAATAGAAAGGGGAAGAGGAAGAAAAGAAAAGAAAAGAATGAATAAATAAAAATCAGAAAGTTTAAAGAACCACAAAGTTCTCAGGGATCCCTCCAGTGCAGCTATGAGGTCTGGGGAAGTTGCTCTCAGGTGTTGCAGTACAGGCTGCCTAGAAGGCGTAGAGGTATACAACACCAGGTATTCATGGAACAGAAAGAGAAGGAAGCTATAGAGAGATTAGAAACTGAGTAATGAAGAAAGACAAAAAGGGAAAAAGAGGGAAAAGAAAACAAAACAGATTAAAAAAAAAAGAACAAGAAAAGCCCCCAGAAAAACAGAAAAAAAAGGGGGGAAAAAAACCAACAAAAAAAGCAGTGCCCTCAGGGATCCGTCTGCGCGTCTGTGGAAGCCAAGGGGGTAGTCTCTTTGCCACGCAGCACCGCCTGGCCAGAAAGGGCTCCCAACTCAAGAAAAGGAAAGGAAAACAAACAAACAATTCAAAACAAACAAACGAACAAAAGCACCAGGATCCCACCAGTGCAGCAGCCCAGACTGGGAAGCAGCTCCACTCTCAAACGGAGCTCCACAGCTCCTCAAGAAGAAGCAAAAATGGAGCAGGGAGCCAGGTATTTGAGCAAAAGGAGGCGGAGGTGTTGAGAGGTAAGGAAGAAATCAAAAGAAGCAGGAAGAAAAGCAACACTAGCAGCCAAGAAATGGCACTCAGAGAACCAGCTAGTGCAGGCTGTTGGAATCCAAGCAGCCAGTGTTTCTCAGATAAGAGACTGTGTCTGCGGGAAGCAGAGGGCTGACTGTGGGTGAAGAAGGGTAGGGAGTGGGAAAGCGTATATCACAAATTACCAGAGCTCTGCAGCCCGTCAGGAAGAAGCAAAGATGGTGCATGGAGCCAGGTATTTGAGCGAAAGGAGGGGGAGGTGGTGAGAGGTAAGGAAGAAATCAAAAGAAGCTGAAAAAAGCAACACCAACAGCCAACAAAAGACACTCAGAGAGCCAGCCCGTTCGGGTGTGTGGAATCCAAGCCGCTGGTGTTTCCCAGACAAGAGATTCTGGCCGTGGGAAGCAGAGGAGGCCAAGTGGGGGTGAAGAAGGGTGGGGGGTGGGAAAGCGTATATCGCAAATTACCAGTTGTTTTGTCTCCTGCTGGAAGCTCTGTGAAGCTGCTTTCTTGTACCTCCTGTTTGCTGGTCTCCGATAGGAGTCCAAGATGGTGGATCTGCGCTGCGTTAGCTGGTAGGGGACCTCTGCATGAATCTCTCCTCGGTCTCCGTTCTCTGTCAGTTTTCTCACTCCATTTGGTGCTTGGCTGAGTTCTTTATCTCTTCATTTGATGTTTAGGATTTCAGGATTGCTGTTTTCTCTGTTTGGCTTAGTTTTTCCAATCTTTGCTGTGGAGGGATGGCATGGTGCTTCTGCCTAGAGCGCCATTTTGCTGGAAGTCGCTCATTTTTAATTGAGTAGTTTTGCTTCTATTATTGAATTGTAAGTGTTCTTTATATATTCTTACATATTTTTGATACTAGTCCTTTTTCTGATATGTGTATTGTGAATATTTTCTCGAAGTCTGTAGCTTGCATTTTCACATATTTAAAGTTTTCTTTCACAGAGCAAAAGATATCTAATTTGGATGAAATTCAATTTATGAATTTTCTTTTCTTTCATAGTTTGTGAGTTTTTGTATCCTATATAAGAAAGCATTGCCTACTGTAATGTCATAAAGAGTTTCTCCAATACTTTATTCTAGAAGTTTTTACTTTTAACTTTCCATTTCTAGTTGATTTTTGTGCATGGTGTGAGCTGAGTAAGGGCTGAGGTTCATTCTTTTTCATTCTTATCCATTCAGTTGTTTTAACCTCATATGTTGAAAAGGCTATTTGTGCTCCATTTAACTGTCTTGGCAACTTTGTTGAAAATTAATGTACAATTTAAGATTGGTTCTTTTTCTGGTCTTTCTACTCTGTTCCATTGATCTATATGTCTATCCTTACTACTATACAACACTATGTTGATAACTGTAGCTTGATGGTAAGTCTTGAAACCAGTCACTGTAACTCTTCCAACTATGTTCCTCCCTTTCAAGACTGTTTTGACTACCTGAGGGTTTTTTCATATATATCAGGTTATCAAATTTTACAAAATAGCTAGCTAAGATTTTGATGAGCACTTTATTGAGTAGATATATCAATTTTGTGGATAATCAAAATCTAAATAATACTGAGTCTTTCAATTGAGGAACATAGTGTATTTCTTCATTTACTTATGTATTATTAAATTTATCTTTAAAATATATGTAGTTTTTAGTGAATTGGTCTTACACTTTTTAAAATTTTATTGTGTTTTAGGTGAAAATTTATAGCGCAAATTAGTTTCTCATTAAAAAATTTATACACAAGTTGTTTTGTGACATTGGTTGCGATCCCCAAAATATGTCAGCACTCTCCCCTTTCCCTGTCCCCCCTGGGTTCTCCGTGTCCCTTCATGCAGTTTTCCTGTCCCTTCCTGCCTTCTCCTCTTCACTTTTGGGTAGGTGTTGCCCATTTGGTCTTATGTACTTGACTGAATTAAGAAGCACATTCCTGACTTGTGTTATTACTTGTTTTATAGGCATGTCTAATCTTTGGCTGAAAGGTGGACTTTGGGAGAGGCTTCGGTTCTGAGTTAGCAGAATGTCCAAGGGCCATAGTCTTGTGGGTTCTTCCAGTCTCTGTCAGACCTGTAAGTTTGGTCTTTTTTTGTATATGTGAATTTGAATTTTGTTCTACATTTTTCTCCCACTCTGTTTAGGACCCTCTATTGTGATCCCCGTCAGAGCAGTTGGTGGTGGTAGCCAGGCACCATCTAACTCTTCTGGGTCAGGCTGGTGGAGACCCTGGTTCATGTGGTCCATTAATCCATTTTCCTTGTGTCTTTGGTTTTCTTCATTCTCCTTTGCTCTGGACAGGATGTGACCAATAGATTTGTCTTAGGTGACCGCTCTCAAGCTTTTAATAACCCAGACACTACTAACCAAAGTAGGCTGTAGAATATTTTCTTTAAAAGTTGTTATGTCAATTGACCTAGATGTTCCCTGAGACCACAATCCCTGCCCTCAGACGCAGTAACTTGTCCCTTAAGGTGTTTGGATGTGCCTAGGAAACTTCTATGACTTTGCCATGGTCAAGTTGGGCTGACTTCCCCTACATTGTGTGTTGTCTGTCCTTTCACCAAAGTTAACTCTTGTCCACATTCTAGTTAGTGATTTTCTCTCCTCAACGCTCCCCTCCATGTAACCATCAAAAATTGTTTCTTTTCTTGTGTAAACTTTCTTTGGGTTTTTATAATAGTGGTCTCATACAATATTTCTCCTTTTCTGATTGACTTATTTTGCTGGCATAATGCCCTCCAGATTCCGCTACCTTGTGAGATGTTTTTCGAATTCATCATTGTTCTTTATCGTTGCATAGTATTCTGTTGTGTGTATATATCATAATTTGTCCATTCATCTGTTGATGGGCACTTAGGTTGTTTCCATCTTTTTGCTATTGTGAATAATGGTGCAACGAACATGGATGTGCATATATATATTCGTGTAAAGACTCTTTTCTCTAGGATATATTCCTAGGAGTAGGGTTAATGGATTGTATGGTTTTTATATTTCTAGCTCTTTAAGGAGGTTTTTCCATTTCCCATACTGGCTGTACCATTTTACATTCCCATCAGCAATGCATAAGAGTTTCAATCTCCTCGCAACCTCTCCGACATTTGTTATTTTCTGTTTTTTTGATTCATGCTAGTAATGTTGGGGTGAGATGGTTTGAATTTCTCTAATGGCTGATGATGGCCAGTATTTCCTCATATGTCTGTTAGCAGTCTGAATGTCTTCTTTGGTGAAGTGTCATTTCATATGCTTTGCCCATTTTTTAATTGGTTTGTTTGTCTTTTTGTTATTGAGGTGCTGAATTATTCTATAGATTTTAGAGATTAGACCCTTGCTGGATATGTCACAGCCAAAATTTTTTTCTCAGTCTGTAGATTTTCTTTTTACTCTTTAGGTGAAGTTTTTTGATGAGCTTAAGTGTTTAATTTTTAGGCGGTCCTAGTTATCAAGTTTATTTTGTGGGGTTTGTGCATTGTTAGTTATGGTTTGCGTTCTCTTTATGCCATGTATTAGGGCCCCTAGTGTTTTCTCTATTTTTTCTTCCATGATTTTTATCGTTTTAGGTTTTATATTTAGGTCTTTGATCCATATTGAGTTAATTTTTGTGTATGGTGTGAGGTATGGGTCCTGTTTCATTTTTTTTTAACAGATGGACATCCAGTTTTGCCAGAACCATTTGTTAAAAAGACTCTCTAGTCCCCATTTAATGGATTTTGGTCTTTTATTGAAGGTCAGCAGACCATAGGTGGCTGAATTTACAACTGGATTCTCCATTCTGTTCCATTGGCCTATGCGTCTGTCATTGTACCAGTACCAGCCTGCTTTGACTACCGTGGCTGTATAGTAGGTTCTGAGATCAGGTAGTGTGAGGCCTCCTACTTTGTTCTTTTTCTCCAGTAATACTTTGCTTATCCGGGACCTCTTTCTTTTACATATATATTTGGTAATCAGTTTTTTCCATTGCGTTAAAGAATGCTGTTGGTATTTGGATAAGAATTGCATTATATCTGTAGATTCCTTTGGGTAGGATTGACACTTTCACAATGTTGAGTCTTCCTATCATGAGCATGATAAGTTTTTCCATTTATGTAGGTGTCTTTTGGTTTCTTGCAGTAGTATTTTGTAGTTTCTTTATATAGGTCTTCTACCTCTCTAGTTATATTTATTCCTAAGTATTTTATTTTTATAGGGACTATTATAAATGGTATTGTTTTCCTGATTTCCTTTTCGAAGTTCTCTTTGTTGGTGTATAGGAATCCAACTGATTTTTGTATGTTGATCTTGTATCTTGCTAGTTTGCTAAATCTTTCTGTTAGTTCTAGTAGTTTTCTTGTGGAATTTTTGGGGTTCTATATGTATAGAATAATTTCATCTGTGAATAGGGTAAGTTTTATTTCTTCCTTTCCAATTTCAATGCTCTGTGTTTATTTTTCTTGCCCTATTGCTCTAGCCAGGATGTCCAGCACAATATTAATTAGGAGCGGTAGCATCCTTGTTCCCATTCTCAAGGGGAATGCTTTCAGTCTGTTGAGAATGATGTTGTCTGCTGGTTTTGTATTGATGACCTTTATTATTTTGAGGAATTTCCCTACTATTCCTATTATATTGAGAGGTTTTATCAGGAATAGGTGTTGGACTTTATCAAATGCTTTTTCTGAGTAAATTGAGATGATCATGTGGTTCTTTTCTTTTGTTCTATTTGTGTGGTGGATTATGCTGATTGATTTTCTAATGTTGAACTATCTTGACATACCCTGTATGAATCCCACTTGGTTGAGAAGTATTATTTTTTTGATATGCTATTGAATTCTATTGGCTAGAATTTTGTTAAGAATTTTTGCATCTATCCTCATGAGTGACATTGGTCTGTAATTTTCTATTTTTGTGGTCTCTTTTCCTGGCTTTGGTATCAGGGTAATTCTGGCTCCATAGAATGAATTTGGGAGTATTCTTTCCTTTTTTATACTCTGAAATAGTTTGAGTAGTACTGGTGTGAGCTCTTCTCTGAATATTTGATAGAATTCTCCAGTGAAGAAGGGCTTTTTTCAGTCAAATGTAAACTTCCTGATGCAAGGCAGTTTGGGGGCTACGGTTTACCATGGGATGGAGAGTTCAGTAAGGTTGTAGAAATGGTGAGCAGGCATCAGACCCTTAGAACATACTCTTAGGAATTATACTCTGGGATCCTAGGTAAACCAGAAGGAAATCTTTACCTGGGGCAGGAATGAAAGTTGTTCTTTGCTCTTGTCTTCATGCAGTTGAATACAGAGCACAAACTAGGTTTTTTGCACAATGTCTCCAAGGAGTTTCTGAGAAATAAGGGTGATACTTTCTTGAGGTTAGGTGTCCAGAATCCACTGGGCTGGCACTCTTTACCTGGAGCTTGGAAAGCCAGGGCCCAGTCCATTAAAGGGTATTTTAATTAAGTTATTCTGAATGGGTAATACAAAAGTTTAAGTACTGCACTGTTAATTGAAATTTTGGAGGTTTGAGTCCACCCAGAGGTGTCTAAGAAGAAAGGCTTGGCAATCTACTTCTGAAAAATCAGCCACTGAAAAGCCCTGTGGAACACAGTTCTACTCTGACACACATGGAGTCGCCAAGAGTCAGAATTGACTCAATGGCAACTGGCATTTTGAGTGCAATCTCACAAACTCTAAGGGAGGGGTTTTGGTGGGGGTTAAATGAATGAAAATAGAGGATATTTGGGTGGAAGGACAGCTGGGAGGATGGAACTTATTGTTCCTTGACACAAATCCCAGGATCTTTGAGTTGCATCTAGCTGTGGAAGAGAAGCCAACATCCAAATTAAATAACTGACGTGCACATGGGGAAAAAAATCTACCTATTTTTACTTGCTAAGGAGAATTTTTACCTGAATTGATGTTCTTTGTCCGAGAGCATTGCATATTCTCTGATATCTCCTGGATTAAAAAAAAAAAAAAGTTTACATGGAGGAGGGTAGTATTGTCTAGGTAAAAAATCATCATAATGATAAATGCCATTCATTAAAGTCCTGATATTTGCAAGTCTTCTTGCCAGGTGCTTTTAATCCAGTATTTATATCCATCACTCTTATAAGATAGAGTTTGCCAATCTCAATTGGCTGATGAAAAACTTGTAAAATTCCCCAAATCACAAATTGGTAAGTGACAGAGGTGCGACCAGTCTGGAGCTCACACTGTTCCACTCCTCCCAGCCAGAGGCTGACCTTATGTCTCTTAATTCAGTTTTCTTCTCATCACTACAAAATGTCTCTCAGGCAAATAAAAGGACCCTGGAGCCAAAGTGGAGTCCCTGGATGGCACAAATGGTTGAGCACTTGGCTACTAAATGAAAGGTTGGCAGTTTGAATCTGCTCAGAGTTGTCTAGGAAGAAAGGCCTGGCCATCTGTTTTCAAAAGGTCACAGCCTTGAGAACTCCTTGGGTCTCCATTCTACTCTGCAACACTTGGGGTCGTCATGAGTTGGAATCGACTCGATGGCAGCTGGTTTTAGTTGTTGTTGTAGTAAAAGTATAAAAGCAGGCCAAAAGAAGCAATGTGAATGCAAGAATAAAACAAAATTGGTGGATTATCTGTAGGTTCATTTGCCTAGGATCCTGCTACCCCTAGCCCCAGGGTTCCTTGAAGCTGGCTCTGCCCAGAGGCTGCTATTTTTGTCCAGCTCCACTCTATCCCACATTACAGCACCTTTCCCCTGGCCTGCCTCAGTAAGCCCTCCTGTCCATATCTGGAAAATGACGAGCTCTTCACTGTCTTCTCCTCTGGATGCCACACTTGCTCCCAATAGAACAGACAGTCCAGAATCACCTGCCCTCTCCCTACTTAGAGCATCTAACTCCCTGGTGGTCACTTTCTTTACCAGGGATGTGTTATCATCTTTGTATTCCTGTTTATGTGGTAACTTGGAGATCTTTCTTTTCTTCTTTCCTCCTTTTGTGGTTATTTTTAAAGTGTTTTTACTTTTAATAGATGGTTTAAATAGCTTCTGAACACTGTATAAGTTTCTGAATCACTTTCGTTACTCATTTGTTCCTATGTATCAGGTTTAAAAGTAGGAGTTATTAAATTGGGAAACCTTCCATCTTATTTTGTGATCTGGAGAAGGATAACAAGGCATCAGAGTAGGTATTTTTGTGGGAAATGTGATATTGTGATATAACTCAGAAGTACAATTGTTAGGATCAAGAAGTAGAGCAAAAGAAAGTAAAAGATGACCAAAAAAAAGGGGGGGGGGTTTCTTCTAAAGCATTTTGTATTGCCTCTTCAATCTCTTCTTTTGTTATGAGTCTGTTCAGATTTTCTATCTCATTTTGTGTTGCTTTAGGTAGGTAGCGTGTTACTAGAAATTTGTCCATTTCCTCTAGGTTCTCACATTTGTTGGTGTACAATTTTTCACAGTACTCTGTTATGACCTATGATCCTTTTTACTTCAGTTGGGTCTGTTGTAATGTCCCCCATATCATTTCTTATTTGGGTTACTTGCTTCCTCTCCTGTTTTTCACTTGCCAGTTTGGTGAATGGTTTGTCAATTTTGTTGATCTTTTCAAAGAACTAACTTTTGGTCTTGTTGATTCTTTCTATTGTTTTTCTCTTCTCTGTTTCGTTTATTTCTGCTCTAATTTTTATTATTTCCTTTCTTCTGTTGCCTGTGGCCTTCTTTTGCTGTTCTCTTTCTATTTGTTTGAATTGTACAACTAATGTTTTGATTTTGTTCCTTCTTTTTTGATGTGTGCATTTATTGCTGTAAATTGACCTCTGAGCATTGCCTTTGCTGTGTTGCAAAGGTTTTGGTATTATGTGTTTTCATTCTCATTTGATTTTAGGAACTTTTTTGTTCCCTCTTTAATTTCTTCTATTACTCAGTTGTTTTTAAGCAAGGTATTATTCAGTTTCCATGTATTTGATATTTTTTTCCTTACTCTTCTTGTTATTGATTTCTACTTTTATAGCTTTGTGATCAGAGAGAATGCTTTGTACTATTTCAACGTTTTTGATTTTATTGAGGGTTGTTTTGTGGCCTAAAATATGCTCTATTCCCAAGAATGTTTCATATTAGTTGGAAAAGAATGTATACTTTGCTGCTGTTGGGTGGCGTGTTCTATATATGACTATGGAGTCTATTTGGTTTATTTTGGACTTTAGATCTTGTGTATCTTTGTTGAGCTTCTTCCTAGAAGATCTGTCCTTTACTGAGAGTGGTGTATTGAAGTCTCCTATTACTATTGTGGAACTGTCTATTTTTCCTTTCAGTGCACTTAGAGTTTGTTTTATGTTTTGGAGCCCTGTAATTGGGTATGTAGATATTTATTAAGGTTATGTCATCATGGTGGATTGACCCTTTAATCATTATATAATGTCTTTTCTTGTCTTTTATGATTGATTTTGCATTAAGATCTATTTTATCTGAGATTAGTATTGCCACTCCTGCCCTTTTTTAGTTACTGTTTGCTTGATATATTTTTTCTATCCTTTGATTTTTAATATATTTACATTTTTGTGTCTAAGTTGAGTCTCTTGTAGACAGCATATTGTGGGTCATATTTTTATCCATTATGTCACTCTCTGTCTCTTTACACGTGCATTTAAGCCATTTAATTCAGTGTGATTATTGATAGGTATGATTTTATTGCTGTACTTTTTTTTTTATGGTGCTGACATTTTCTTTCTTCCTCTTACTTTCCTGTGCTGAGTTCCTATTGTTTGTGGATTTTTTTTTCTTCTGTTACCATAGATTTTGTGTTTCCAAGACTTTATGTTTTTCTTCTTTTTTATTCTGGTAAATAGGTTAGTGAACTTACTTTGTGGTTACCTTGAAATTTACAGTTATCTTCCTAAGTTTGAACCAGTCTTTTATTACTTGATATTACCTTAATACCCTCTTCATTTGAAATTTCTAAACCTCCACCTTTTATTCCTCCTTTTATTATTTTGAGGTTGTCGTAATTTACAGATTAACATCTCTGTTTCCCTGTTTTATATCTTTTAGCTGTGTTTTATTGTTGAGAGTTCTTTACCTTGGTTGGTATCTGGCTAATGCTGTTCTGTGTCCTAAACTCAAGTTGTTGTCTGATGTTGTTGGTTCTCTAACTGAAGGACTCCTTTTAATATTTCTTGTAAATTTGGTTTGGTTTTTACAAATTCTCTTCATTTCTGTTTACCTAGAAATGTTCTAATTTTGCCATTGTATTTGAGAGAGAGTTTTGCTGGTTATATTATTCTTGGTTGTCAGTTTTTTTTTTCTTTCAGGGTTTTATGTATGTCATCACATTGCCTTCTTGCCTGCTTGATTTCTGTTGAGTAATCATAGCTTAGTCTTATTTTTCCCATTTGTAAGTGATTTTTCATTTTTCTCAAACTGTTCTCAGGATTCTTTCATTGTCTTTGGTTTTGGCAAGAGTCTTATATGTCTTGGTGACTTTCTCTTGGGGTCTGTCCTATATGGTATTTGCTGACCTTCTTGGATGATCAGCTTTTTGTCTTTAGTGATATTTGGGAAGTTTTCTGCCAGCAAATCTTCAATAATCTTCTCTGTGTTTTCCGTTTTCTCCCCCCATTTTGGGTCTATGATCATGTCAAACTTTTGCTCTTGATTGTGTCCCGCATAATCCTCAGGTTTTCTTCATTCTTCTTCATTCTTTTCTCTGATTTTTCCTCAAAGTTATATTCATGGATTTGTCTTTAATCTTGCTTTTTCTGTCCTCCATTATTTCAAATTTGCTCCTAAAACCTTCTATTGAGTAGTCCATTTCTCAAAATTTATTGTTTATCTTTTGGATTTTGTATGATTCCTAATTATTTATTTACTTGGACATTTTGTTCTTTTATGATTTTTCTGAATTCTTCCATTGCTTTGTCTGTGTTTTCCTTGATTTTGGCTATGTTTTCATTGTTTTTTTCTGTGTTTTCCATTATTTTGTTTAGTTTTTCCCTTGTATTGTCTGTGTTTTCCTTTATCTCTTCCCTAATCTCTTGGAGAGCCCAAAATATTAGTCTTTTGAATTCCATATCAGGTAGTTCCACTGCCTTTTCTTCTACTGGAAAATCATCTGATTCTTTATTTTGGTTACTTGCTGGAGTTATGTTTTCCTGCTTTTTTAATATGTTTTCATATTTTCTGTTGTCTCTGAGGCATCATGGTATTATTTTCTTTATTTATTGACTGTATGTTTGTTTCATCCTGCTTCTTTGTTTTGTTTTGATATACCAGGGCTGGCAGGTCATGCTTGCTCAATAGCTGCTGTGGGCTTTGGGCACGATAGCTCTCACCACCTTTTATGGGTGGGCAGGGCAGCAGCAGGCAGGGTGAGCCCTCTTTGCTGTACACTGGTTTGGCAAGGTGGCTGAGGGCAGATTGGATGGGTGCTGTCTGCCTTTTGATGTCGGACCAGTGGTGTGGGAACATTCAAAGCCCCTTGCCAGACAGGCGGGGCTGTCAGACAGGGAGTGGTACAGGTTAACTTCCCATGGTTCAGCAGCTGGTCAAGTGGCAGAGGCAGGGCAGTGCAGGCCCAGTGTGATGTATTTTGTTAAATTTATTCCTATTTCAATTTGTTATGCTAATAGTATTAATTCCTACTTTCAATTTCTCAGTGCATATCAGAAGTTATCAATATGTCTAACTGGGTAATATAACTTTACTCTCCACAATAAAGTTAACTATTTTTTGTGTTTTTAATTCATAGTGATTTTGCAGGGAGATGGCTAGAATCTATGAAAATATCCAGTTTCTTATTATAGCTTTGCCCAGCAATTTTAGTTATCATTCTTGCCTGTGACAATGTTTACTGTGGTGTGTGCCTTCTGGTGACTTTCTTTTGTTGATTTCCTTTCTACATTTATTAATTAGAATTCTGCTATAAGGAAAAGTTGGCCCTTGTCCCCCATTTATTCATTCATTCTTTCTTCTTTCCCTTCATTTACATTAACATGGAATCAAAGATATTTATTTTATTCTATAGGTTATTACAGGAGTGCCTGTGTGGCACAAATGGTTAAGCAGTTGACTACTAGCTGAAAGGATGGCAGTTCAAAGCCATCCAGTGACACTTTGGAAGATAAGCCTAGTGATCTGCTTCCAAAAGGTCACAGCCTTGGAAATCCTTTGGAGCACAGTTCTACCCTACACACATGGGGTTGCCATGATTGGAATTACTTGACATTTTCATTTGAGATGAAACCTTGTAATTTAGTATTCAAATCTGAGATAGTGTTACCTTTTTCTTCCATTTCTTTCCTAAGTTCAATGAACTCTCTATTGGTGTTTTCCTGTTTTTTGTTCATTTTTGTTCTTAGATTTTGAGTTTCTTATTCAAGGTTCTTTATCCTATCCTCAAATGCTTATTTGAGTACACTTAATTTCACCTGGAGTATTGTCTTACAGTTTTCTTCTGCTTCATGATTGTTTTTCAGAAACGGGAGGAATATGTGTTGGACTTACTCTTGTGATTTTTTTTTTTCTTGTGGACATGTTAATCTTTTATTAATTTTTGTGGGATTAGAATTGTTTACAATATTCTTACTTTAATCATGCCCATTTCTTTAGAATTGCAAAGTCCAGATACTTTTGTGTATATGTGTGTGTGTTTGTGTGTGTGTTGGGAAAGGGATTATGCATCGTCTGATTTTGTGATTTTGTTTTGTCTAATAGGGTCTTAAATTTCCCCCTTTTCATCTTTTCCCCTTCATCACCCAATTGCAAAATGACATGTCTCCTTTCCTTTTTGCTTTATTTCTTACCTGCTAATGTTACACATTTTGAAGACTGTCGTTCAATTTGTACATACTTTTATGTCCCTTCCCTGTAGTCCAGTCCCTCTTTTCTCTACCTTACTTCACTTCAGGACACATTTCCACAGCTTCTCTGAGAGTAGGCCATCAATAATCCATCTTCTCAAATTGGCTTGTACTGAAGAGATCCTCCTTGCCAAGAATAACATCCACACTGCAGGGATGCAGGTAGTTAAAGGTAGTTCACATATTTTATAATTTTTGTGAATACATACTTTATCTGAATATTCTCTATTATTCAATTACAAGTTACTATAAAATTTTTGCTATGTAATTCATTCTGTAATTCATATGTCTATAAATTATTTTTATATGATTTTTAAACTGCACAATATAAAAAACTTTTTATTTTGAAATAACCTTAGATTAACAAGAATTGGCAAAAGTGACAAAGAAGTTCCAGTGTGCTCTTCACCCAGCTTCCTCCAATGATAACATCTTATCTAGTTATAATACATTATCAAAATTAGGAAATTGACATTAGTACAATACTACTAACTAAGTCACCAAGTTTTCCATGCACTAATATTTTTGGTCTATAGATCTATGAAATTTTATCGTATGTACAGATTTGTGTAACCACTATTCCAATTGGAAAGCAGAACTGTTCCATCACCCCAAAGAAACTCTCTCATGCTACTCCTATGTAGTCACATCTTACCTCCAACCCTAAACCCCTGCAACCAGTGACCTGCTCTCCATCACTATAATTGCATCCATACAATGGAACAATATTCAGCAATAAGAAGAAACAAACTATTGATACATGAAACGTATGATTTTTAATTAGGAATAAATATTGGATAAAAACAAATGACAGTTTCTTGGGGACTCCGGCAAGATGGCGGCCTAGGCAGAAGCACCACGCCGTCCCTCCACAACAAAGATCCGAAAAACTAAGCCAAACAGAGAATCAACAATCCTGAAACCCTAG
>NW_004443956.1:16112065-16122919 GCF_000243295.1 Trichechus manatus latirostris | reverse complement strand
AATAAAATATTTTAAAAAAAAAACAAAAAAAAAAAAATGACAGTTTCTTTTTTAATTTTTAGATGACAATAATCTTTTGTTATTGTGATAAATAGATATGTAAAGTTCAATCCTCATACTGATATTAACTACGTTCACCATATTGCTCAACCATCACCCCATCTGTTCCCAAATTATACCATCACCCTTAGCAGTTCAGTGTCCCCTAAGCATTGAGTCCTCTTTTCTCCCTCCCTCCCACTTGCCCCTGGCTGATAACCAATAACAGACTTTGCTTTCTATACTCTTGCCTTTACTGTTGTTGTTAGGTACTGTCGAGCAAGTTCCAACTCATTGTAACTCCATGTATAACAGAATGGAAAGTTGCCTGGTCCTGTGACATCCTCACAATAGTGGGTGTGTTTGAGTTCATTGTTGCAGTCACTGTATCCATCCATCTCATTGGGGGTCTTCCTCTTTTTCACTCAGGCTATACACCCAAAATGTACTGAATCAAAATCTACATTTTAACAAGATCCCTAGGTGATTCTTATGTGAAATGCAAATTCTCAGCAGGTGGTAAAACTGAAAAAAACTGATTCAAAGCCCTGGTCCAAAGTAAGCAAGATGAAGTCTCACTATCCTCGCTTCTAAGGAGCATTTCTGGCTGTACTTCTTCCAAGACAGATTTGTTTGTTTTTTGGCAGTCCATGGTATATTCAATATTCTTTGCCAACTCCATAATTCAATGCATCAATTCTTCTTTGATCTTCCTTTTTCATTGTCCAGGTTTCACGTGCGTATGAGGCAATTGAAAATACCATGACTTGGGTCAAGAACACCTTAGTCGTCAAAGTGATACCTTTGCTTTTTAGCACGTTAAAGAGTTCTTTTGTAGCAGATTTGCCTAAAGCAATGCATCATTTTGGTTTCTTGACCAGTACCAAATATTCCTTCTATTGAAATTCCTTCCCACTGAATCCCTTCTTACAGACCTCAAATGCTGCTTCCCACAGTGAATATAATCGCTGTTTTCTTTTTATCACATTAGGAACTTCTCAATTCTCTAGTGCAGAGGCCAAGTGTAGTTCATCTATAGAGTTGCCTAGAAGCAGAGCTTGAAACAAGGATTTTTCTTCATGTGATTTATTGAGGGAGTCCTCAGAAAAGGGAAATGAGGGAAGGACAATAGGGCAGAGCAAAGCATCTATGCAAGCATTTGTGGTCTCAGGTGGGAACTAGCTTCAAGCTGATCACCTGTGGAGGTTTGAAGCTTCAGCTGACTCACAAGTCAATCCTTTTAGAGGCAAGTGGTCAAGCCTTTCTACCTCTGAGTAAGTCACAATAATTGACCTCAGGCTGCTGGAGATATAGTGTCCTCAGCTAGGTGTACCCTGTTTATAACGGAATTCTCTGGAGAAGGGGAAATCTATGCTTCATTGACAGCTAACATTGACAGAACTGAGTATGGGTGCACTGGCTTAGTAAAGGGGATCTCGGTGGGGCACCAACAATGTCCACTATAACTACTGTTTCTCCAAGTGTGACCTTTGATCAACTGTATCAGAATTATCTACTACATATTAAAAGTCAAATTTCTAGTTCTACTGTAGTCCTGTTGAATCAAAATCACTGGCGTTGGAGCCCAGGAATCTGTATTTTAACAAGCTCTCCAGAAGATTCTTTTGAACATTAGTGTTTATGAACCTTGCCTTGCACCAATGAACTTTAAATGTCTTCTAGAGTAAAAGTTGTAAATAACTGAATGTCAGTTGACTTAAACTACCCAGAGGAAAATTTTGATTATACACTCCTAGTTAGACAATGAGCACAAACAAAAACCACTGCTGAGAATTTCCATATCCATGCATAAATCAACATTGTGCATAGATGAAATAGATTATTTCTTATAAAGGGTGACTAAGAATGCACAAAAGTGAAAAAGTTACAGACACTTCTGGGGATCATCCCTTTGGTAATCTGACTCTCTGTGTCTGATTATGTGCAGGGGAAAAGGAACAAGACCTAGAGTAATCATCTACCTATTGACTGTCATGCTTGCCTTATGTAATAAGATCATTTTTCTACCTGTGGCCATTTTAAAATATGTCCACAAATTCTTTGGTAATTTTCCCTTCCAAAAATGAGTCTAATTCCTGCACTTTGATTGAAGGCTGGACTTAGTGATTCTTTCCTAAAGAATAGGATATGGAAGAAGTGAGTCTGTGACTTCCAAACTAGGCTATAAAGACATTGCAGCTGCTTCCTTGCTCTCTCACTTGGACCACTCATTCTGAAAGTAGCTAGCTGTCATGTTACGAGGGCACTTAAGTAGATCAATGGAGAGATCCAAGTGGATCATCTAATCCTAGCCAAACCTTCACTGGACTGCAGGTAGCATCTTGATGGCAATGTCATGAAACTCTGAGCCAGAACCACCCAGATAGCTTGCAAATTCCTGACCCATAAAAACTATAGGATAATAAATGTTTGTTATGTTAAGTCACCAGGTTTGGAGGTAATTTTTTATGCAGCAGTGAACAATTAATATGCTATTTAAAGAGTCCTTCTTTAGGTTCCTGAATTATACTATATTGCTCTTCCCCAAACTCTGTCTTTAGTAATGAGTTTTTTCTTTCTTTCTTTTTTTTTTTTAACATCCTCAGCACCAACTGCCTCTCTCCTGAGTTGGTCTAGCAGCTTTTCAGGCCTTTTTCTTTTAAATTTTATTTTAGATGAATGTTTGCATTTACAGAGCAAATTAGTTTCTCATTAAACAATTAATACACATATTGTTTTGTGACATTGGTTGTCACCCCCACCACATGTCAACACCCCTCCTTCTCTACCTTGGGTTCCCCGTTACCAGCTTTCCTGTTCCCCTCCTGCCTTCTGCTTGCTCCAGGGCTGGTGTGTCCATTTAGTCTCATTTTGTTCTATGGGTCTGTCTAATTTTTGTCTGAAGAGTGAACCTCAGGAGTGACTTCAGTACTGAGGAGCTAAAAGGGAATCCAGGGGCCATACTCTTGGAGTTTCTCCAGTCTCTGTCAGACAAGTAAGTCTTCTTTTTTTGTGTGTGTGAGTTAGAATTTTATTCTACATTTTTCTCCATCTCTCTCCAGGACCCTCTCTTGTGATCCCTGTCAGAGCAATCAGTGGTGGTAGCCAGGCATCATCTAGTTTTACTGGACTCAGTCTGGTGGAGGCTGTGGTACTTGTGGTCCATTAGTCCTTTGGACTAATCTTTCCTTTGTATCTTTGCTTTTCTTCATTCTCTCTTGCTTCAGATAGGGTGAGAACAGTGGAGTTATCTTAGATGGCCACACACAAGCTTTTAAGATCCCGGACGCTACTCACCAAAATAGGATGTAGAATATTTTCTTTATAAATTGTGTTATACAGATTGAGAGTGATGAGTTCTTTCTGATAGTTATATTCTCCTTTAAAAACGTACATATGGCTGATGCAATTAACATATGGTACCTATAAATTGTTTCCATCTTAGTACAAACACAAATTTAATTATTTGTTTTCCCTCTACTGCCCAGAGGACTTAGGAGTATTGATGGTGGAGAGAAGGTATGCTATGAGGGAATTACAGTGTTAAAAATAGGTCACTGTTTAGGAAGTCTGGAATAGATGTGCAGCAAGAAGATGTCAGAGCTGCAGAGAGTGGTGTCATGGGAGATGGGAAACGGAACAGAAACAGAGGTGTCATGACGCCTGACAGAAGATTACTCCTTTGTAGTGTTGTTGAAGTATGATTTGAAGCCTAGAGAAACCCTGCGCTGGGGAGGGGAAAGAAATTGTTCATGCAATTCTTGTGGATTATTTATTTGTACCCAACCCAGAGGTGAACTTCCAGCTTCCCAACAGGAGACATCAAATTATTGGGAACTACAAGCAATTGAGAGTTGTGAGTTGGTGAAGTGCAGTGATAGATAAAAAGTGAGGATGTATGACTGAAGATCTTGTAGCCTGAAACAGCATGGTGTGTTTAGGAAGTGAAACACTGGTCTATATTGTTAAGAATGGAATAAGACAGGGAGTTTGGGAAGATACAGCTAGAGAGATGAGAGAGGTGCCAAGTCATAGAGTTGCATGTGCCCACTTAAGAAGGTGGGACATTACTCTGTAGTCAATGAGGAGCCACTAAAAAGCTTTAGTAGGGGAGTGACATGGAAAGTCTTGTATTTGAAAAAGATTTTTCTTCCAGGTAGGCATATGAAAAAATTTAATCAAGTGATAGGTGACATGATGGGGGGTTATATTATTATAATATTCTGAGCAGGTGCTCACCTGCCACTCCCTCCTCCCTCACCCATGCCCAGCAAGAGGCACCAGTGACGTGGCTGTGCAAGCGTCCTCTGCTCCCTCCCCTCTCCTCCGCCTGGCTAGAGGCCCAAGTGGTGCAATACCAAGTGTGTCTACCTACTGCTCCCCCACCCCCTCTGCCCAGCAAGAGGCACCAGTGGTGCATCTGTGGACACACCTGCAGCTCCCATCCCCTTTCCCCGCCTGATGAGAGGCACAGGTGATGAAGTCCCACAGAAGCCTGGCCATCATTCCCCCCCATCCCCTCTGCCTGGCAAGAGGTGCAAGCATCATGACAGTGTGCACACCTGCCTACCACTCCCTGCCCCTCCTCCTGCCCCCTGAGGGAGGCCAGTGGTGCAATTGTGCATGCACCTGTCTGCCAGGCCCTAACCCCTCCCCTTGCCCAGTGCAAAGCAATGCAGGCATGACCGTAAGCGCACCTGCTCATTGCTTCCTCCTCCTTCCCCTCACCTGGTGAGAGGTGCCAGCAGTGAGACTGCATTCACATCTGCCCTCCACTTCCCCCTCCCCCTGTAATGTGTGAGGAGGAGCCAGCATGACCACATGCATGTACACACCCACCACTCCCCTCACTCAAGCAGTAATGACTATGGCCCCGATTGCACAACACACCCACCACACCTGCTGCCCCACCGATTCCATGAGGACCACTCCTAGATTCCTCACTACCAGACTGAGGACAGTGGCCAATCCCTGCCCAGACCATACTCAGTCACTCAGAGAGACTAGCATACAGAGACTCATGACCTCACATCCAGCCACTGCCACACCCACCCAGAGGTGGGGGCAAGAGCTCTAGTCAAGCCACACTGCTAACCAGAGTAGCAAGCCAGCACCGCCTGCCTGAGTACATCAAAACAAAACAAAACAAAAAAGCAGGATACAGTAAATAAACATATGATTAATAAATAAATATAATAACACATTAATGCCTTGGAGACAAAAAGAACAAGGACAAGGTGACTCCAGCAAATGTCCAACATAAAGAACCAGAAAAACTCTCCAAGGAGGAAGAGGCAATTGAATGACAAGATTAGGAATTCTAAAAACATATAGAGAGCCCCCCAAGAGATCAAGAAAGAGATCAAGGAAAACACAGCAAAACCAACAAAAAACAGATAAAATCAAGGAAAACACAGACAAAACACTGGAAGAATTCAGGAAAACAATACAAGAACAAAATGACAAAACACATAGACAATTAGAAACTATACAAAAACAGCAATCAGAAATCTGGAAGATTAACAATAAAATCTCCATAATACACAACTCAATGAAAGGACACAGGAGCAGAACTGAAGCAATGGAAGATGGAATCAGTGAATTAGAGGACAAATCCCTAACTTGTTTGAGGAAGAATCACAAAAATAGAGTGAAGAAAAATGAAAAAAAACCCTAAGAGTTATTGGAACACTGTCAAGAGGAATAGTCTACGAATGACTGGAATCCAAGAACAAGAGGAAATAATAAAAAGAACAGAGAGAGAATATTTGAAGATCTGCTAGCAGAAAATTTCCCTAATGTCATGAATAAGAAGATATCAATCCAAAACTCTCAACAAACCCCATACAGGATAGATCACAAAAGAAAATCACCAAGACATATTATTATCAAACTCTCCAAAACCAAAGACATAGAAAGGCTCCTGAGAGCAGCTAGGGAAAAAGGGAAGATCACCTACAAAGGGAAATCAGTAAGAATAAGTTCCAACTTCTTGGTAGAAATCAAGCAAAAAAATTTCCAACCAGGATTTATATATCCAGCAAAATTGTCCCTCAAGTATGACTGTGAAATTAGGACAATTCAGATAAACAGAAATTAAGGAAATCTGTAAAAACAGAGCAACCTTACAAAAAATATTAAAAGGAGTCCCATGGACAGAGAACCATCAACATGAGACAACAACCTGAGATAAAGACAAATGACAGCGTCAGCTAGATAGCAACCCAGACAAAGAATTCTCAAAAACAAAACAATACTAAAAGACTGAAAACAGAGAACCAAAGACGTCAATCTTTAAATGGTAACGACTTCAAAACAAACAACCAAACAAAAAAGATAACAAATGGTATAGTTATAGAACTTCCATATGGATAGGAAGTCAAGGTGATATGAATAAATAAAACACTGCTTTAAACTTAGTAGGACAAAGGTGAATGTTAGGGTAAAAAAAAAAAGAAAATTAACAAATCTACTCATCAAAATAAAAAAGAAGAAAACCATAAAGTTACAGTAAGCACAAAATCAACAACAACGAAGGAAATGAAAAGAAAATCCACAAACAAGAAGAACTTAGTACAAAAACTTAAGCAGAACAAAGAAATCATCAACACCACAAAAAAAAGAAGCATAATAAAATGGCAGCAGTGAACTCATACCTATTGATAATTACACTGAATATAAATAGTTTAAATGCATCAGTCAAAAGGCAGAGAGTGGTAGGATGGATTAAAAAACATGACCTATGAATATGCTCTCTCAAGAGACATACCTTGGACACAAAGATATAAGTAAGATAAAACTCAAAGGAAGGAAAAAATATATCAACCAAACAACAACCAAAAGAGAGCAGGAGTGGCTATATTAATCTCTGACAAAATAGACTTTAAGGAAAAATCCACCATAAAAGACAAGAAAGGCAATTAGATAATGATTAAAGGGTCAATCCACCAAGAAGACATAACCATAATAAATATATATGCACCCAAAGACAGGGCTCCAAAATACATAAAACAAACTAACAGCATTGAAAAGAGAAATAGACAATTCCACAATCATAGTAGGAGACTTTAACACATCACTTTTGGTGAAGGACAGAACAAATAGAAACTCAACAGATACAGATCTAAATACCACAATAAAACAACTCCACTTCGTGGACATATGCAGAACACTCCACTCAACAGAAACAAAGTACATATTCTTTTCCTACACAGATGGAACACTCTCCAGAATAGACCACATTTTAGACCACGAAACAAGCCTCAATAAACTGAAAAACACTGAAATAATACAAAAAATTTTCTCAGACAATAACACTATAAAAGTAGAAATCAATAACACGGAGAGCAAGGAAAAAATATCAAACACATGAAAACTGAGTAATACCTTGCTTAAAAACATCTGGGTAATAAAAGAAATTAAAGATGAACTAAGAAAATATCTAGACTCAAATGAGAATTGAAACACAACATACCAAAACCTTTGTGACATATTGAAAGCAGTACTCAGTCAGAGAGCAACTTATAGCTATAAATGCACACATCAAAAATGAAGAAATGGCAAAAATCAAAGTGTTAACCCTATAACTTAAAGAAGTAGATAGAGAACAGCAAAAGAAGCCCATAATCACCAAAAGAAAGGAAATAATAAAGATTAGAGCAGAAATAAAAGAGAGAACAGAAAAAAAGAAAAGAAAGCATCAGCAAGACTAGAAGCTGGTTCTATGAAAGGATCAATAAAACTGACAAACCACTGGACAAATTGACCAAAGAAAAAAAAAAAAGAACATGCAAATAACCCAACTAACAAAACAGATGGTGACGTCACAACAGAACCAACTGAAAACAAAAGGGTCATAACAGAATACAATGAAAAATTCTACTTCAAAAAAATTGAAAACCTAGAGGAAATGCAAAGGCATTCGACTGTGCAGATCATAACAAATTATGGGTAATATTGAGAAGAATGGGAATTCCAGAATACTTAATAGTGCTCGTGTGGAGCTTGTACATAGACAAAGAAGCAGTCATTCAAACAGAACAAGAGGGTACTGTATGGTTTAAAATCATGAAAAGTGTGCGTCAGGGTTGTATCCTTTCACCATACTCATTCAATCTGTGTGCTGAGCAAATAATCTAAGAATGTGGACTATATGAAGAAGAACGGGGCATCAAGATTGGAGGAAGGCTCATTAATGACCTACGATACACAGATGACAAAACCTTGCTTGCTGAAAGCAAAGAGAACTTGAAGTACTTACTGATGAAGATCAAAGTCTACAGCCTTCAGTATGGATTACACCTCAACATAAAGAAAACAAAAATCCTCACAACTGGAACAATAAGCAACTTCATGATAAATGGAAAAAAGATTGAAGTTGTCAAGGATTTCATTTTACTCATATCCACAATCTACTCCCATGGAACAGTAGTGAAGAAATCAAATGACGTATGGCATTGGGCAAACTGACTGCAAAAGATGTCTTTAAAGTGTACAAAAGCAAAGATGTCACTTTGAGGACTAAGGTGCTCCTGACCTAAGCCATGGTATTTTCAATCACTTCATCTATGCATAGGAAAGCTGGATAATAAATAATAAGGAAGATAGAAGAACAATTGATGCCTTTGAATTGTGGTGTTGGCAAAGAATATTGAATATTCCATGAACTTCCAGAAAAACAAACAAGTATGTCTTGGGAACAGTACAGCCAGAGTGCTCCTTGGAAGCAAGGAAGGTGAGACTTCATCTTACATACTTTGGACATGTTATCAGGAGGGACCGGACCTTGGAGAAGGACATTATGCTTGGCAAGGTAGAGAGGCTCAGAGAAGAAGAGAAAGACTCTCTATGAGTTAGGTTGACTCAGTGGCTGCAACAATGGGCTCAAACATAGCAACGACAGTGATGATCCAGCACTGGGTAGTGTTTCGTTTTGCTGTACATAGGGTTGCTATGAGTTGGAATCAACTTGATGGCACCTAACAGCAAGAAAATAGAAGAAATGGATAAATTTCTAGAAACACAAAGCCTACTTAAACTAACAAACTGAAGTAGACAGTCTGACCAGACCCAGAACAAAATAAAAGTTTAGGAAGTAATAAAAAAAAAAATCCCAACTAAAAAAGCCCTGGCCTGGAAGGATTCACTGGAGAATTCTACCAAATCTTCAGAGAAGTGCTCACACCAATACTATTCAAACTATTTCAGATCATCAAAAAGGAAGGAAATCTCCAAAACTTATTCTATGAAGCAAGTATCTCCCTGATACCAAAGCCAGGCAAAGTCATCACCAGAAAAGAAAATTAGAGACCAACATCCATCATGAATATAGATGTAAAAATTGTTAACAAGATTCTAGCCAATAGAATTCAACAAAACATCAAAATAATAATACATCCTGACCAAAGGGGATTCATACCAGGTATGCAAGGATGGTTCAACATTAGAATATCAATTAGTGTAATCCACCACATAAATGAAATAAAAGAATCATGTGAATATCTCAACTGATGCAGAAAAGGCAAGTAATAAAGACCAACATCCATTCCTGATAAAAACTCTCAGCAAAGTAGGAAAAGAAGGGAAATTCCTCAAACAAAGGACCAAAGTCCACTAAATGGGGAAGAGACAGTCTCTCTAACAAATAGTGCTGGGCAAACTGGATATCTATCTGTAGAAAAATGAAACAGGACTCATACCTTACACTATACAAAAACTAATTCAAAATTGATCAAAGCCCTAAATATAAAACCTACAACTATAAAGATCATTGAAGAAAATATGGGGACAACCCTAGGGGCCCTAGTACATGGCATACATAGTATACTAACCTTAACTAAAAATGCACAAACAGCAGAAGATAAACTAGATGAATGGACCTTCTAAAAATTAAACACTTGCACTTATCAAAACACTTCTCTAAAAGGTAAAAAGAGAAACCACAGACTGGGAAAAAAAAATTGGTTACAACATATCCAACAAGAGGTTAATATCTAAAATTTATAGAAAACTTCAACTGTTCAACAACTAAAAGATAATTCAATTGAAAAATGGGCAAAGGACATGCACAGACACTTCTCCAAAGAAGACATTTGGGCAGCTAACAAACACATGAAGAAATGCTAGCTATCATTAGGCACTAGAGAAATGTAAATTAAAGTACAATCAAATATGGTCTGATCCCACATCAACGGCACTAATGAAAAAACCAGAAGACAACAAATGCTGGTGAGCTTGTAGGGAGATTGGAACTCTTATAAACTGTTCGTGGTAATGTACAATGGTTCAACCACTACGGAAAATGATAGGGTATTTCTTTAAGAAGCTAGAAATAGAAATACCATGTGATTCATCAATCCCACTCCTAGGTATATACCCTAGAGAAATAAGATCCGTGACACTAATAGACATAGCCACACCCATGTTCATTGCAGCATTGTTCACAATGGCAAAAAGATGGAAACCACCTAAGTGTCCATCAACGGATGAATGGATAAACAAACTGTGGTACATACACACAATGGAATACTATGAAATGATAAAGAATAATGATGGATCCATGAAACATCTCACAACATGGATGAATTTGGAGGAAATTATGCCGAGTGAAATAAGCCAATCAAAAAAGGACAAATAAATGAAGAAGTTAAACTGTCCCTGTTTGCAGACGATATGATACTATACACAGAAAACCCTAAAGACTCCACGAGAAATCTACTGAAAGTAATAGAAAGATTCAGCAGAGTAGCAGGATACAAGATAAACATTCAAAAATCAGTTGGATTCCTATACACCAATAAGGAGAACGATGAAAAG
>NW_004443956.1:16086725-16109423 GCF_000243295.1 Trichechus manatus latirostris | reverse complement strand
CTTCTGTTTCATAAGAAACTATTTGTTTTGTAAGCTTTCACCTGAAGTACAATAAAAAAAAAAGTTTAAAAAAAAAGAAATATAATATGAGACTGCTATTTAAAAAAAAAAGGAAGAAAAGTTTTACACGCAGAAAAAAATATTTTTTGATGATTACCAGGGAAGGGAGGGGGAGGGATGGCAAGTTACTAAATAGATAGAAGACATGAGGTAAGACTGATGAAGTGAAAGGCAATATGCTGTATAGTGGAAGTCAGGACAGCAAGCCAAAGGCATAGGAAGGCACTGAGAGGAACACAAAAACAAAGGGCAAGTATGACAATTACTATAACAGAGTATCCTGCAACAAAAGTATTAACAAACAATAATTCAGGAAGGGATACACGAGTAGATAGGAACGCTAAAGAGGTGTTGGAGGATATAATGGAGCACACCCACCTGCAGATATAGGTTAGGTTGTGCATATCTGTACATACATATTTGTAGCTGTTGCTTGTATGCTAATATATACAATAGAAAACACAAGGGGTACAGTCATGGAAATTTCTTAAGCACAACCAAACACCTCCAAGGAAGATGATTCTAAGTTTAAAGGCTAAGGACCATAGACTTGGGGGACATCTACATCAATTGGCATAACGTAGTGCGAAAAAATAATGTTCTACATCTTACTTTGCTGAGTAGCGTCTGGGGTCTTAGAAGCTTGGGAGTGGCCATCTAAGATATAACTAATAGTCTCTTCCTGTCCAGAGTAAAGGAGAGTGTAGAAAACCAAAGACTCAAGGAAGCAATTAGTCTAAAGGACTAATGACAACATGCACCACAGCCTACATGACCCCAAGACAAGAAGAACTAGATGGCGTCTGCCTACCACAACTGACCACTCTGATTGGGATTACAATAGAGGGTCCGGACAGAGTGGGAGAAAAACGTAGAACAAAAAATCTAATTCATAAAAAAAGACCAGACTTACTGGCTTGGTAGAGATTGGAAGACTCTCTGAAACTTTGGTCCTATGAAACCCCTCTGACTTGGAAGTGCAACCATTCCTGGAAACCGTCTAACAGTCAAGCAATAGACGGGCCTATAAAATAAACAGCAACGCCTGAAAAGAACATGAACCATAGGACAAACAATTATACGTGACCGAAAGGGCAACATTTGCCCAAAACCATAGATGAGAAGGCAAGAAAGGGTAGGAAAACCAGACAAAAGGAAACGAGGAACCAGGGCGGAAATGGGGAGAGTGTTAATACAGTGTGGGGATTGGAACCCTAATGTCATGGAACATTTTGTGTACAATTTGTTGAATGGGAAACTAATTTGCTCTGTAAACTTTCACCTAAAACACAATAAAATAAAATTAAAAAAAAAAAAGTGCTGTAGGAGCTCTCCAACCCACTTCCAAACTGGGGATATGCCTCACCCAGCCCTCCACCAGCTGGAAACAAGAGGGCTCAGAAATCTCTTCTGTCTTCTCACTGGAGGAATATAATTAAAATATACCTGGAGTGGGCAAAATATTCTTTATTCATGGTTCACATTAAATACACATTAAGTGCCAACCATATATTACATTAATATATATTAATCTAATTTAATACTTAGACAACATTTGGGAGATAGATAAAGGAAGGATGGAGGGGACATTTAATTCCTATCACTGAGAAAGAGGAAGGAAGATATAGCACATTCTTTTACTTGCATTATGAGGCCAAGACCCCAGAAATTGTACATTTATATGAAAATGCCCTGTGATGGAAAGTTTTCTGTGTTTTAATTTCATATCTAAAAAAAGGGAGCCAATTTAGTCAACACGTCTTTATATAACATCTGTTAGATACCACACAGCATATTAGATTCATTGTTATTAATATCTGAGTTGTTAAAAGACAAAGAAAACAAAACTTTGACAAATGTTCGGAAAGAAACAAGATGTATTATGGAAGTTGACCAGCTTTACCTCCTGTGTAGGACTGACCGCAAGGTCATGAGAAGTGTAGATGCATTTGCATACTCAGATTCACATTGCATTGAAGCCTCCACTTTATTTGCCCTTCCTTAAGAATTCTAGAAAAAAGAGGGCTAGAGAGAAATCATGCTTTGGTTGAATTCTTGTTACTGAATCCTCCTGCCTTTCAAGTCCATGTTCCTGTCGTAAGAAGTAGAATCTAACTGACAGAATTAGATTTTGCTGCAGTGGCAAGAGGATTCCTCAGGACTCCCACACAGCCATTGGGAATGTAAAGTCAGAATTAAGGCTGGGTACAAAGGGATACAGAAAAGTTTTCTCTTTTTTCCTAACCCTAGTTTCTGGTTCTAACCCCCACCTATCTGTCAGTTTGTCTTACTGTGGGTGCTTGCGTGTTGCTGTGATGCTGGAGGCTATGCCACCCATATTCAAATACCAGCAGGGTCACCCATGGTGGACAGGTTTCAGCTGAGCTTCCAGATTAAGACAGACTAGGAAGAAGGACCTGGAGGTCTATTTCTGAAAAAGTATTAGACAGTGAAAACCTTATGAACAGCAGGGGAACATTGTCTGATATAGTGCCAGAAGATGAGCCCCTCAGATCAGAAGGTCCTCAAAATACGCATTGAACGCTAATGACTGAAGACCAGACGAGTTATGGAATGAAGTTAAAGACATCAGACACGAAGAAGGCAAGAGGTCATTAAAAGACAGGAAAGATAGAAAACACCAAAATGGATGTCAAAAGAGCCTCCGAAACTTGCTAAAGCAAAAGGAAGAAATGAAGAGCAGAACAGAAGATTTCAAAGGTTGGCTCGAGAAGACAAAGTAAAGTATTATAATGACATGTGCAAAGACCTGGAGTCAGAAAACGAAAAGGAAAGAACATGCTCAGCATTTCTCAAGCTGAAAGAACTGAAGAAAAAATTCAAGACTCAAGTTGCAATAGTGAAGGATTCTATGGGCAAAATACTGAACAACGCAGCAAACATCAAAAGATGGTGGAAGGAATACACAGAGTCATTATACCAAAAAGAATTGGTTGACATTCAGCCATTTCAAGAGGTAGCATATGATCAGGAACCGATAGTACTGAGGGAAGAAGTCCAAGCTGCACTGCAGGCATTGGCTAAAAACAAGGCTCCAGGAATTGATGGAGTATCAATTGAGATGTTTCAACAAAAGGATGTGGCTCTGGAAGTGCTCACTCATCTATGGCAAGAAAACTGGAAGATAGCTACCTGGCCAACTGACTGGAAGAGATCCATGTTTATGCCCATTTCAAAGAAAGGTGATCCAAAAGAATGTGGAAATTATTGAACAATATCATCAATATCACATGCAAGTAAAATTTTGCTGAGGATCATTCAAAAGCAATTGCAGCAGTATATCGACAGGGAACTGCCAGAAATTCAAGCCCAATTCAGAAGAGGACATGGAATAAGGAATATCATTGCTTATGTCAGATGGATCCTGGCTGAAAGCAGATAATACTAGAAAGATGTTTACCTGTGTTTTATGGGCTATGCAAAGGCATTTGACTGTGTGGATCATAACAAATTATGGATAGCATTGGGAAGAATGGATATTCCAGAAAACTTAATTGTGCTCATGAGAAACCTGTACATAGGTCAAAAGGTAGTTGTTTGACAGAACAAGGGGTTACTTCGTGGTTTAAGGTCAGGAAAGGTGTGTGCCAGGGTTGTATCCTTTCACCATACTTACTCAATCTGTGTGCTGAGCAAATAATCCAAGAAGCTGGACTATACGAAGAACAGCATGAGAATTGGAGGAAAACTCATTAATAACCTTCGTTATGCAGATGACACAACCTTGCTTGCTGAAAGTGAAGAGGACTTGAAGCACTTACTGATGAAGATCAAAGACCACAGCCCTGAGTATGGATTACACCTCAACATACAGAAAGCAAAAATCCCCACAACTGGACTAATAAGCAATGGCATAATAAATTGAGAAAAAATTGAAGTTGTCAAGGATTTCATTTTACGTGGATCCACAATCAACAACCATGGAAGTAGCAGTCAAGAAATCAAAAGACACATTGCCTTGGGCAAATCTGCTGCAAAAGACCTCTTTAAAGTGTTAAAAAGCAAAGATGTCAACTTTAAGGACTGAGGTGCACCTGACCCAAACCATGGTGTTTTCAATCGCCTAATATGCATGTGAAAGCTGGGCAAGGTATAAGGAAGACTGAAGAAGATTTGACGCCTTTGAATTATATTGTTGGCGAAGAATATTGACTATACCATGGACTGCCAAAAGAATGAACGAATCTCTCTTGGAGGAAGTACAACCAGAATGCCCCTTAGAAGTGAGGATGGCGAGACTTCATCTCCCATACTTTGGACATGTTATCAGGAGGGACCAGTACCTGGAGAAGGACATCATGCTTGGTAAAGCAGAAGGTCATCGGAAAAAAGGAAGACCTTCAATAAAATGGATTGACACAGTGATTGCAACAAAGGGCTCAAGCATAACAATGATTGTGAGGATGGCATGAGACTGGGCAGTGTTTCGTTCTGTTGTACATGGGGTCACTATGAGTCGGAACCAACTCAACGGCACCTAACAACAAGAGTCCCTAGTTCTGGTTTTCCACCTCTCCTCCCCTATCCTATTTTTTATTTATGACTCCCAGCAGAGTCTATTTTCCCTCTTTTTCTGCCAATCCAGAGTTGATAGTTCCTCAGTTTCTCAGCTGAAGATTCTCCTTTTTCATGGTATGTTCTCTGATTCTCATCAGCACAATTCTCTGAATTCCTGTTAGGCATAATTTAGAATATGATTGTGTAATATTCTATGTGGCTTTTCAGTTGTATTGAAGAGCTAGGATTTGCTTGCTCATAACAATAGTAACATCCTGAAGGGTTTTATAGCCTTCATGGCCCAAGCACAGGCTAAGCACACAGCAGATGCTTAGTGAAATATGTCTTGCTTGCACAAGGCTCATCACCTGCTTGGACCTTTATTCCTTCTTCCTTCCTTTGTTCCACAAATATTCATTAGCCACCTGGTCCCTTCACTTAAAGGTAAAGTAAACTATGACCTGGAGCTTGGACTGCCACCACACCCTCACAGGGAGGGAGAGGTGAGGATGATCATTTGCATGGGTCTTTGCAGAATGTCTGACCCTGCCTGTTTTTCAGCTCTGGCTTTTCTTCTGTGTCTTCCCTCTGCTCCAATCTTACAAGGCCCTAGGTGTCTGACCAAGAAAATCTGAAAATGGCAGTAAATTGCTTTTGTCTGACAAGCAGCTAAATATGGCACTAAAGGAAAGTGGTAAAATGCATATAGAAGTACAGAGGCCAGGATTTTTGACAGCCACATAATTAACCAGTGATTAACTATGCACTCACCACTCACAAAGCACCATAATAGAGAGAGGAGGAAAGGAAATGGAACATTTTGACAGCAAAATAATGAGCTGGTGATGCAAAGTGTATCCTTGCTCATCAGCACATTGTAACCGCCAGTGTACAAGCTGCCTGCACACGCAGCCTCACACAGGGCCAGAAGGAGGTCTGCAGCTGAGTCTATACAATCGGCAGGAGTTACAGAAAACCTGCAACCTACTACCAACACAGTACAGTGGAGCAGAGTCAAGGTCAGCCCACGGGAAAAACAGATCTGTGTCATAGTGCCTGGCATGTAAGGCAAGAGGTACCTAAATAAGAAGGGGCGTGTTCAGGGAAAAGAAAGTAGGGTAGAGTTAGGAGCAGGGAAGGGCAGAGACATCACTGGAATGTGTAGAGGCGCTGTGTAGAGCTGGAAAGTTCAGCCCCTGTTCCCCAAGCCTTGCACAGAATGGGTGCTCAGTGAATGTTGCTAGGCTCTCAGCAGTATTTTTCTTCTCTTAAAATCAAGCTAGCTTTTCAAGTTATCCACGTTATCCAAGGGAAAGTTATCCAAGTTATCCAAGGGAAAATGCACAATTTTCTTAAGAGTATTGCTAAATCATTGTCCCATCAACGTATACATGTTATAAAAAAAAGAATAAAATTTTGAAAAGACAGGAATAAACATGTTCTCTGAGAGATTAGATAATAGAGATTCTTACAGGAGTTACTTGCCTTTCTCTTACTTCTGTAGCCCAAAGAGACACAAGGATGGCATGAAGAGCCTCGTCTGAGGTAAGAGAGAAATGAAGAGTTTACAGTACGTATTGCAGTGTATGGCAGATGAGAGAAGCTGTGTAATTACAAAAGGGGAGAGGAGACATAGTCATCAATTGACACCTTTACTTTTCAAAATTTTAAAGAGGTCTTTTGTAATAGATTTGCCCAATGCAATATACCTTTTGATTTCTCAACTGCTGCTTCCATGGAAGTTGATTGTTAATATAAGCAGAATGAAATCATTGACAACTTCCATTTCTTTTGCAATTATCATGATGCTTCTTATTGGGCCAGTTGCAAGGATTTCTTACCATAAAGGAAGAAAAAGAATGAAGGAACCTAGCACCAACACATCCCAATTTCGTGAGGTAAGAACTGTGGGATTAAATAAATTCTGACAAGTCAAAAGACAAGAAAACATAGTTTTTTTTTTTTTCTTTCCTAAATCTATATGCATAAGAACACAAGATCATCATCCTGCATGCCTCTTTATATAAAGTCAAAACATTTGGAATAAATATGTTGTTGTTAGGTGCCATCAGGTCAGTTCTGACTTAAAGGGACCCTATGTACAACAGAACAAAATGCTGCCCTGTCCTGCACCATCCTCACAATTATTGTTATACTTGAGACCATTGTTGCAGCTGCTGTGTCAATCCATCTCATTGAGGGTCTTCATTTTTTTCACTGACCCCCTACTTTACCAAGCATGATGTCCTTCTCCAGGGACTGGTCCCTCCTGATAACATGTCCAAAGCATGTGAGATAAAGTTTTGCTATGCTTGCTTCTAAGGAGCATTCTGGCTATACTTCTTTTTTTTTTACACACACACACATATATATTTTATGGACTTAAATTTCTATGATATTCTAATTCTAGACCATCAGCTGAGTAGCTTTCTTTTTGTGTATATATTTTATTTTTTATTGTACTTTATATGAAGGTCTACAGAACAAACTAGCTTCTCATTAAACACTTAGTATACTTGTTGTTTTGTGACATTGGTTACCAACCTCATGACATGTCAACACTCTTCCTTCTCAGCTTTGGGTTCCCTATTAGCAGCTTTCCTGTCGCCTCCTCCCTTCTAGTCCTTGCCCCTGGACTATTGTGCCTCTTTAGTCTAGTTTTGTTTTATAGGCTTGTCTAATCCTTGGCTGAAGGGTGAACCTCAGGAATGACTTCATTACCGAGCTGAAAGTGTGCCTGGGGGCCATACTCTCGGGGTTTCTCTAGTCTCTGTCAGGCTAGTAAGTCTGGTCTCTTTTTTGTGAGTTAGAATTTTGTTCTATGTTTTTCTCCAGCTCTGTCCAGGACCTTCTATTGTGATTTTTGTCAGAGCAGTAAGTGCTGATAGGCGGGCACCATCTAGTTGTACTGGACTCAGTCTGGTGGATGCTGTGGTAGTTGTGGTCCATTAGTCCTTTGGACTAATCTTTCCCTTGTGTCTTTAGTTTTCTTCATTCTCCCTTGCTCTGGATGGGGATGGCTGTACTTCTTCCAAGACAGAGTGTTCGTTCTTTTGGCAGTCCATTTTATAGTCAGTATTCTTCACCAGTAGGGATAAATATAATTAGATCTGTTTTACAAATCTATTATTTATTATCCCCCAGCTTAGGGTTTTCATTTTACTTTTCACCTATGATTGTCAGAAAAAAAAAAAAAAATGTGATTCAATGTCAGAAATGTTCCTGGGTTGGCAAGGGAGCGATGCTTATCCCGTCAACTTGTCTTCATGGAACCTGTCACCTTATTGTGAATCTGTGTCTCTAACCATCAGCCATAACTCTATCTTGAACTGAAAACCAATCAACTACTGAGTAGGCTTAGTGGGGCTTGGTTTGACATTTTATTTTTTCTGACTTTTAAGCTCAAACTTATTTGCTTTAAAACTTTTAATTCCAATAGAGAAAATATTAGATCTGCCCAGTGGGAAAAGCAAAATTAAAGAGTAGCATTCTGTCTGTGGGACAGGATGTCTTGGGAAATTTCACAGTCATCCAGTGAATCTAGGTCTTGCCAAGTGGCCTCCCTATATAATTGCTGCTACTTTGGCTGATTCCTTGGGGGCCGTTTCCAGAAGGCAAAGTCATGGTATGATTTCCAATTAAGCCTCAACCCCTCATGAGATTGAACATCCACAATTTTTACTTTGGGAAAAGGGCCAGTTTCCATAGCAAAGAAAAGAGAATACTATAATATTCTCTCATACTTGGAGCACTTGTAATTTTTTTAGTGTTATTTTTTTTGTGTGTGTGTGTGCATCTATTATCTCCCTCTGTCTTCATAACAACTCTGTATGGTGTCAAGGATGGGCATTATCACCACTTGTGAGAAAAAGAAACAGACATTGAGACTTTGCCTTGCAGTTAGTGTCAGGGCCACAGTCAGCTTCTAACTCCCAGTCCAACATCACTTCCACCCAGCATCAGCAATGAATCTTCTTGATTTAAGATGAGGATATTTAAATTCAAGACAGCTGAAGAGGTCTTGAATTCTTCCAACCATCTCCACCTATGACCTTTTTTTTTTTTTTTTTTTCCTGTGGCAAAGTGTGCACAACATAGAATTTGCCTTTTAACTGTTTTCAAGTGTCAAGTCCAGTGGCATTAATCACCCAGTGTTGTGCAACCATAACCACTATTTCTTTCCAAAACTTTTTCATCACCCCAACAGACTCTGTGCTCATTAAGCATTAACTTCCCATTCCTTCCTACCCCCAGCCCCTGGTTACCACTAATCTGTATGTATGTGTCTCTTCCAGCTATTTCATATAAATGGGATCATAATATATTTATCCTTTTATGTCTGGATTATTTTACTTAGCATAATGTTTCTAAGGTTCTTCCATGTTGTAGTATGTGTCAGAACTGCATTAGTTTTTATGGCTGAATAATATTTTATTGTGTGGATATACCACATTTTGTTCATCCATTTAGACACTTGGAGTGCTTCTCTCTTTTGGCTATTGTGAATACTGCTACAATGAACATTGATGAGCACATATTTGTTTTAGTCCCTGCTTTCAATTCTTTTGGGTATATACCTGGGCATGGAATTGCTGGGTCACATGGTAGTTCTATGTTCAACTTTTTGAGGAACCATAAAACTGGTTTCCACAGCAGCTGTACCATTTTACAATTTCACCAGCAATGGATATGGGTTCCAATTTCTCCACATCCTTGTCAGCACTGGTTATTTTCCAGTTTTTTGATCTCCTATGACTCTTGCCAAGGAGTCTAACCATAGATTCAGAATTGCCACTGCCCAGCCCAGCCTGAATAGTCCAGCATCAGTCCCCTCCAAGTAGCCACTGAGTTTCCACTTTGTCCCTTTGCTTCTGCTGTCCCATCACCAGGAATATTTTACCCCTTTTTCTACACCCCTAAACTCTGCCTGTATTTCAAAACAGAATTCAAGCCTCACTTTCTTCTGAAGGCTTTCCCTTACTGCTTTATCATCCAGAGTGATTGCTGGCTCCTTGGAACACCTGAGTGGCCCTGACCTGAGGCTCCACTTTCTGGTTATTTTGGTGTCTTTTCAAGTATCTAGCAGGTGTGTACAAGCAGCAACATGTCCATATAACCTTAGACCACTGTGATTCTCTGAAAGCAGGGCCAGTGACAATTACTTAACTTGCATACATGAAACAATTAAAAAAGTTTGAAGAGGTATTTAATTAAGTGCTTAATTGTATGAAACAAACAGCTTGCCCTATAAGTCGATTGTGGAAGTGACTTGAGCAGCAATGCTTGGGGGAGACACTGGGGATGGTACATGTTGAACTAGTCCCCAGTCTACCTGGCATACTGCTTCCCTCATCTACGGCCCTGTCTGTTGAGAAGGTATATAGCTAAACAACTATCATTTATGAAGCACTTACTTTGTCAGATGCTGCAATTGACACTCAGAAGAATTAAACATATTAAACATCTAAAATCTAGCATAAAGTTTATGATCCAAATTGGGATTTAAAAAGAGTCACCTCTATTTTTATGGATATGAGAGAATCCATCTTAAAGAATGATCAGCTTGTCCATCCCTGACATAAAACTCCCTGTGGAAGTCCAGGCATCCCAGCCACATATACATCCATGCCCTGAGTCCCCAGAGATAACTCTTATGGAAATCCCTTATGACTGTGACCTTTTATTGCCTGGGCATTCGGGTTCAGTCCTACCACAAACAAAGAGCATGAAGGTTGCTCAGTCTTACTATTGCATTTAACTTCTCTAGTGAGTCCTTTCTTACTGCAATTATCATCACTTTATGCAAAAAAGAATACTTCTCTGGAGATGCAACACCCTCCACTTGAACTGTATTTAGACTTATCCAGTGTTAGAACTCATCTGGTCCCAAATTCTTATTTAAAATAATCAAAAGCAAGAATGCAAACAGACTCTTGAACACCAGTGTTCATTGTAGCATTATTCACAATAGCTAAAAAGTGGAAACAACTTAAATGTCTATTAAGAGATGAATGAATAACAAAATGTGGCATATCCATACAATGGAACATTACTCTGCCATAAAGAGAAATGAAGTCCTGATACTTGCTGTAACATTGAAGAACCTTGAAAACATTATGCTGAGTGAATAAGTAAGACACAAAAGGACAAATAGTGTATAATCTCACTTACATGAAATATCTAGAATAGTCAAATATATGGAGACCAAAGTCTATAAATGGTTACCAAGGGTGGGCTAGAGGAGCAAAGGGGGACTCATTGCTTGGGGACACTGAGCCTCTGTTAAAGGTAATAAAAAATTTGGAAATGGATAAGAGTAATGGTTGAACAACATAATAACCATAATCAATGTCACTGAATTGTACATGTGAAGCATGTTGAAGCGGCAAATGTTTTGTTACATATATATTTAGCACAATTAAAAAAGACGAGGAAACTGAAATCCATAGAGGCTTAGTTACCTAGGGCTGCCATAGCAAAAAGTTCCAGAAGTGGATTGCTTCAAAGAAACAAAACATATTTTCTCCCAGTTCTGGGGATTAAAATTCGAAATCAAGGTCTTGGCCATGTGGATTCCTTCTGTGGGTCTCTCTCGTTGTTACTGGTCACTGCCAGCAATCCTTGGCATTCCTGAGTTGTAGATGCATCTGTCTCTGTTGTCTGTCTTCCCCCTGTGTGTGTATGTATCTCTGTGTCTATTCTGCCCTTTTTATAAGACATCATTCAGAAGTGATTAGTTTTAGGGCCAACCCTACTCTGATTTGACCTCATTACCATGACAAAAGAAAACCTTATTTCCAAACAGGGGTTAGGACTTTGATATAACTTTTTGGGGGACAAAATTAAATCCATAGCAGTGACTTACTCAGCATCACATAGCAACAATCCACGCCCTGAAGGCTGATTCCTTCTATACCAATTCATCAGGCTGATGTTTATCAAGAATGCATTGGAATAAAGAGTCTCACAATCTGGGGACTAGGTAAGGCTGTGTGAATGAGCCACCACAGGGAAAAGTGGTCACAGAAGTAAAGTGTTTTTATAAGCCCTCTCCCATCTGTACCGGTCTCCTTCCTTTCCACATCATCTTAGGACCATGGCACCTCTTCCCTCTGCCAGAATCTTGCTGCTCTACTGGAGGACTCTAACTGTGTTAACTCATATCTTAGCACCCCTGCATGCTAAACTACACCTCTCACTGAGGAAGGACAGACTCTGTACTCTGTTAAAGGTGTAAGAGATAAGTATTTGGGGGCTAATAAGGTTTTCCAAGATGCCCCAATTCTCACCTTCCTTCAGTTTCCTAGGCTCTTGGGAATGTGACCCTATGCCTTCTTAAAGATGACATCTTCACCTGTATCCCCAATATGATCCACTCCTAGTCCATCTAGAACCATAGTCCATCACCTTGCACCTCTTAAATTCATTTTACACCTTCTTTGACCAAACAGTAGCAGTTGATTCTGATTCCCCTGTCTTGTTTTTGAAACTCTTGCCTGGGATTATGTGATATGCTGCTGTTCTTCCCTTCCTAGCCCATGACTGCTCCCTTTATGTGGTTAACAAATGGGTGTGGGAGACAGGGCAAGAGATTTGTTCTCCTGCACTCTCCCAGCAATGCTATTTGTACTTACAGGTGAGAAAACTAACATCAAGAGAGGTTGTGGTAGGCACCAAAGGTAATCTAGTGGTTTAGTACTAAAATCCAGAACTTTAGGTCAGAAATCATCTTCTAGCCTTGAAAGCTGTGGGCTCAAGCCCAATTCTGCGTTTGGCTTCTTCTCTCTACATGATCCTCATTTATAAATATTGGGGATTTAAAATAAGAAACCAACCAGTTGTCATCGAGTTCATTCTGACTCATGGTGCCCCCATATGTTTCAGAGTAGAACCGTGCTCCACAGGGTTTTCCTTTTGGGAGCAGATCACCAGAACTTTCTTCCAAGGATCCTCCGTGTGGGTTCAAACCCCATATCTTTAAGGTTAGTAGTCAAGTACTTAACAATTTGTACCACATAGAGACTCCAAAATAAGAAAAGATACCCTATTTCTATGGACATGAGCAAATCCTTCTTAAAGCATGATCAAATTGCCCATCCTTAACATAAAACTCCCTATAGCAGGCCCAGGTATCCCAGCCACATGCAAATCATTTCAATGCAAGTAACACTGAATCTTATCACTCTAGATACAGGAAAGAAATAGGCCTTTAGAGCCAGGCAGATATTGGTTTGAGTCTCAAGTCTTCACTCATGAGTCATGTAATCTTGGGCAACATGTTTAAGTTCTTTAAGCTCCAGTTCTTCATTTGTAGAAGAAGTACAATAATACAATTCCCCTTACAGGGCTGTTGTAAAGATTAAATGATATAAAAGCTCTCTTTAAGCACCGTTCACCGGGTGATTTTTTAAAATTATTATTGCCAACTTCTGGTAGATATTTTGATCTTTATGGTTAACATGCTTAACTGCTAACTGAAAGGCTGGAGATTTGAATCTACCCAGAGGCTCCTCAGAAGAAAACCTTGCTGATCTGCTTCCCAAAAATCAGCCATTGAAAGCCCTATGGAGTACAGTTCTACTCTGACACACATGGGGTTGCCATGAGTCAGAATTGACTCAATGGTAACTGGTTTTTATCCCATCAGAGCTTAAACTCAAAAGAAAAAGAAAAACTAACACAATTATCATACCTACCATACAACTAGGAGACATAGAGCAGAATGTTGTTTCCAAATCCCACTTGACAGACTGAAAGATGTGTCATCTAACCTGGCTTTCATTGACATCGACCCTTAGCCAAGAGTTCTCATTCATGGCTGCACATCAGAATCACCAAGGGAGCTTAAAAAAAAAAATACCTGTGCTGGGTACCACTTCCAAAGATTCTCAGTTCATTGTTTTTATTTGCAACCTGGAAATCTGAACCATCAAAATCTTGGAATGAGTATAATTCACAGTTGCCAATCATCATTAAAGGCAGCTGGGGGAGTGAGCCAGAGCTAATCCATCTGAACCAAAACTTTACATTTTTCCAGGAAAAAGTGATAGCTGCCTAAATGCTGATGGATGGTCTTTAAATATTTACATGAAAGAAAATATAAGAATATGCCACATTTTAAAAGACTGCAGTTTCCCGAAGAAGATCCTAAGCCTCTCGAATGCAAGAATCGTGTCTCGGTGTTGTCTTTGCTGCTGTGTCTGCTTATTCACTAGGGGGGATAGAAAATGGCCTCTAAGATACAAAAGAAGCGCTTTGGATCTCTAAGAAAGCTTGTGGAATACATGAGACTACGTAACTCTGAATGTTCTATTTTGATAAGCTTATTGTTTTCTTCCTGAACATATTTAGAGAAATTATCTTTAAAAACTAGCTTTGGCTTTTTTTATTTATTTTTTTTAATGTCCAAATCAGGTGATGTCCTTGGCATAGCTATTTTAGAAATAAAAATTTAAAAAAAATCCTTTATTAGAAACTGTGTATTACATTGAGAGGTAGGTTTTTGTCACCTCATCCCTTGCATTATTGCACTTGTCAGATTTACAACTAAGGTGTGTTTGACTCACTTGGTCTTTTAAATTGCCTTATATGCAAGCAAAAGCTGGACAGTGAAAAATAAAGAACTGTTGCATTTGAACCGTCGTGTTAGTGAAGGATATTCAATATATTGTGGACTGCCAGAAGAACCAACAAACCAGTCTTAGAAGAAATACAACCAGATTGTTCCTTAGAAGAAAGAATGGTAAGACTTCAACTCACTTTGGACATGTCATCAGGAAAGACCAATCACTAGAAAGGAACACCATGGTTGGCAAAGTGGAAGGTCAGTGAAAAAGTGAGGAACCGTCAATGAGATGGATTGACACAATAGCCAAAACAATGGACTCAAACATACCAATGATCATGAAGAACGGGCAACATTTTGTTCTGTTATTCATAAGGTCATCATGTGTCAGAGCTAACCCAACAGAAACTAACAACAACTACAACACTATGTAGAAGCAAGAGACTTAAGTTTTCTTTTTTCTAAGTACTGATCAGACTCTGACGTAATTTGAGAGATTCCTAAAAGAAACACTTCACCTTCTCGGGCTGGTGCTAAACAGAAACTGTAGGCCTGGGAGTTTGGGGGGCATTTTTACGTACCTTTGCATATGCATCTTTAAAGATTCTTGCAGAATGAAGCAGCATCAAGATTGTGCAAAGGAAAGTCAACAGGTCAGACCAATGTTCATTCCCTGTACTGCACTATTTCCATGCCTAGCCAGCAGCCTTCAGTTCAGTTATAAATGGTGCAAGGTATTTGTATACTTTAAAGGAGATTTATAATTGTTGTTATTATGTACCATTGAGTTAATTATGACTTATAGCAACCCTATATGACAGAGTAGAACTGCCCCATAGAGTATCTCAGGCTGTAATTTTTATAGGAGCAGATTGCCAGGTGTTTCCTCCAATGGCACCACTGGTGGGTTCGAATTGCTGACTTTTCGGTTATCAGCTGAGCACTTAACCATTTAATTTACTTAGACATTTACATTAGTTTTCTTTTTAGAGAGAATTTTTTTTTGCCACAAATAATATTATTTGCCACGTAAACTTGGGAGATGAAGACTCAAGTCAGACAGGGCAGTTTGCCAAAAACAATCCATATAAAATGGAGACTGAAGAAATAGTTCCTTGTTACTTACTTCTTTTCCACAACTGACTAGGTCAGCCCCAGTTTTTAATGCCTTCAACTTCGTGGGAAAATACCTTTTCCTGGACAGATTTGATCCAAGGTCAAGCAAAGTTGTATTAGAATGCTTTAGCAATAGAAATTGTCTAAGAGCCTTTGTGGAGTACTGCAGTCAAGCAAAACTGATGCACGCACATTGTGAAAGCATATTGAAACGACCCTTGACATCTTAGCCCCTCTTTAAGCCCTATCTGCCTACCTAGTCCCTCCAACTCGAACAGAGTTATAATTATGCAAGCAAGTCATAGATTCACAGAGGAGAAGGAATATCAAGAACATGAACATACGAACAAGTAATAGCAAAGTGTCTCTCCCACTGCATGGAGAGCCTCTCATTGTGGAACTTGGACTTGCCAATCTCTCTCCCCTGTGAGGCATCGTGCCAGTCATGTTATTGGTACCTGTTAGACATATATTGAATAAGTGCACTGATGAGGGGTTGGATATGAACCCTAAAACCTGATTCTTTCATATTTCTCCCCAGGACATAAACTATTAAGATTTTGTTTCATTTTTTTTTAATACTTTATTGGATTTTTCTTTCACACTGCAAAAGCAATACATTCATGTTGCAGCAAATTAAATCAACAACTCACCACAGGGAATTACAAAGTAAAAGCCAACTATTTCTCCATCCCCCCCTCACCCACTCAATGCCATCTCAAAGTAATCAATGATAAAACTATAGGCTACATTCTTGCATACTGCTCTTTATTCTCATTCAAGGGCACACAGCCCACATACGTACAAATAGAAATGCATAGAACACACACACACACACAAAATATAAAATTGTCTTTTAAATTTATGTATGTTAGCAAATTCCCTTTTTTTTAACAGTAACACTATATCATGTGTATTTCTTCAGGTCTGTTCATATAGATTTAAATCATTACTGTTAAGCACTGCATAATATTCTATAGACAGATGCACCAAGATGAATTTAAAAAGTCATGAATTGACAATTGATGTCCCAGTTTTTCTTTTTTGTTACCACTATACATCTCTGTTCACATATTCTTATATACTGACGGTAGTATTCTGCTAGGATAGATTCCCCAAAGGTGGTTTTCTGTGTCAAAATGAAAGTGTAGTTTTACCTTAATAGGTTTTGTCAAATTATTTTACAATACCACAGAAGCAATCCGTATTCCTATCAGCAACATACAGAGAATGTCCTTTTCCCCTATCCTAACAGCATTGGATATTATCATTCTTTTAATTCATTGTTGTTAAGATTTTAAATTGAATTTTTATCTGTTTTTAGAAAGAATGTAACTATTGGTCACCCACAATGAAGAGCTTACAATGCATGCTGCTCTAAGTCCCTTGTCGCCAAGTGGGTTGGAGACAATCTTCTCACTAGAGAAGCTATTGTAACATTGTGATGTTAAACACATAGGCTCTTCTAAGAATCAAGTCCTAGCCTTACTTTCTAGCAACTTGGCTTCAAGAATTCTCAATTGTTCCTCCATGCTGGCCTTTATCAGACCTTGCCTTGATGTTGAATGTGGTTCTTGAACTCCTCAAGCTGACTGTGCAGCTTTGAGGATAGGCTGACCCAGTCAGGGTAGCTTATTCACCTCTGTATCCCCAGAGCTTAGCCCAGTGCATGAAACAGAGTAAGTGCTCAATATACATTAAGGTAGTTATAATGTGAAGTCACTTAGATTACAGCAATGATTTCGTTGGATATAATAAATCTAATTAATATGCAGGTAAGGATGCTCGCAAGATATATAAAGATGGCAGTTCAAAGCCAGATCACATCTCCCTCTTCCAAATACGTAGTAAATAAGTAAATACTCACCCCAAAATTAATCAGCAACAAGCAACCAAGGAAAGGGGTCCAACCTAATGTACAAAATTGCATAAGGGACATTAAAAAAAAAAAAGAAAGAAATAGATTATAACATGGTTCAGTATAACTCCTAATCCTGTCCCCATATCTTGCCCCTATTCCCATCCCCAGGAGCAGTAACAAGGAATAATGAGTCAACAAAATCATAAAAATTCTTCTTAATAACTTACAATTTAAAGAATGGACTTCTTTTGTGCATATATATATTTATTCAAAATAGCCAAAAACTGAAAACTACCTAAATGTCCATCAGTAGGTAAATGGGTAAACAAATTGTGGTCTACCCGTAAAATATAATGTAAGTAAGTCACACAAAGGATGAAGTATGAATATTAATAAAACTCAAAATGATTGTGTTGAGTGAGAGAATATACTCAAAATATATACTGCATGATTAAAGAATGGACTTTTAAAAATTCAAGATGAAAATAAAAACTCCTTATTACCCTAGGACAGCTATAAGAGAGAAGAAGAGCCTCCAGGATATATCCCTTTACAGCATCCTATTTTGAAGTGAAGAGCAAGCCAAGCTGTCAGTATTATTTATGATAGCTAACATTTATTGAATGTTAACTTTAATAACTGTCTAAAGTTTCCATGTTCTCTATCTCATTATTCCTCAGTTCACAAAGAGAGAGAGATATACTGGAGGTTCAGTAAAATAAAGTAACTTCACTCATTCATACACTTATTCAACAAATGTTGAGTGCCTTCTCTGTGTTGAGCACCATTTTAGGTGCCAGAAACATACCAATGAAAAACAGTGACAAATCCCCTACCCCCATAGAGCTTACATTCTGGTAGGGGGTACAGGAATAAACTAATTAACAATAAAATAAATGATATGTCAATATCATGAATCAGAGACAGAGAGAGAAAGTGAGCAAGCACTGGACCAAATTCCTCTAAAAAAAAAAAAAAAAGCTTTTCCTCCCCTACTCCAGAGTCTTTAGGCCACACAATTGTAACTGGAAGCCAAAGTCAGCCTTTGAACTATAGCTGGTGGAAGAGGGTGAGAGGATCTGATTAAAAGTAAGGTAAAGTTTGTCAAGGTGTAGTCACGCACACCATATCAGAGTTCAAAAAAGTTCTTGAAAAACTACCCATATTAAGTATGAGAAAAATGAAAACAAAAGGTATTAAAGCATTTAACAAAACACTATAGCCAAAAACAAATAAATTAACAACAAAAAAAAAAAAAAGAGAGAAGAAAAGGACGAAGCAAGGATTGTGGCATGCAGTAGACAAAAAGACAAAAAAGAAAGCATAATCCAGCACAGATAGTCCAGGAATGATAATCCTTACAGACAGATATATCGCTGCTGTCAACTCTGACTCATGGCAAACTTATGTAAAATGGAATGAAACATTGCCTGGCCCTGCATCATCCTCATGATCACTGACATGTTTGAGTCCATCACTGCTGCTATTGTGCAAACCCATCTCAACAAGAGTCTCCCTCACCCTTGTTGATACTCTACTTCACCAGACATGATATCCTTCTCTAGCGATTGATCCCTCCTGATGATGTGTCCAAAGCAAGTGAGTCAGACAATGTTCTGTTGTGATCAATAAGCTTTTGATTGATTAATTTTAGAAAGTATGTCATCAGACCTTTCTTCTCGGTCTGTCTTAGTCTGGAAGCTGGGCTGAACCTGTCCACCAGGTGAGACCCTGCAATTCAAATACTGGTGGCAGAGCTTCCATCATCATAGCAACATGCAAACCACTACAGTATGACAAACTGACAGACAGGAGGTGTATCACTACAGGCACATTTAATAAAAATAGAAATTCAATAAAATAAAAAAACTAACATATGAAATAATAAAAACATGACAAAAAGAGTGATTATAGGGTTAAGGAAATAAATCGAGAACTCAAAATATGCCAGTACATATCGAATCAATAAATTGCATATATAATAAAATGTGTGTGAGTGTGTACACAGTGTATATATGTATATTTATATGCATATATATGTTGTTGTTAGGTGCCTATGAGTCAGTTCTAACTCATAGCGACCCTATGTTCAACAGAAGGAAACACTGCCTGGTCCTGCACTATCCTCACAATCTTTGCTATGTGTAAGCCCATTGTTGCAGCCACCGTGTCATTCCATCTTGTCTAGGATCTTCCTCTTTTTAGCTGACCTTCTATCTAACCAAGCATGATGTCCTTCTCCAGGGACTGGTCCCTCCAGATAACATGTCCAAAATATGTGAGATGAAGTCTCCCCATCCTTGCTTCCATGGAGCACTGTGACTGTACTTCTTCCAAGATAGACTTGTTCACTCGTCTAGCAGTCCGTGGTATATTCAATATTCTTCACCAATACCATACTTCAAAAGCATCAATTCTTCTTTGGTTTTTCTTATTTATTGTCCAGCTTTCAGCATGTGACCTGATTGAAAATATCATGAGTTGGGTCAGACACACCTTAGTCCTCAAAGCGACATCTTTGCTTTTCAACATTTTAAAGAAGTCTTTTGCAACAGATATGCCCAATACAATAAATGTGTCATTTGATTTCTTGACTGCTGCTTCCATGGTCCTTGATTGTGGATCCAAGTAAAATGAAATCCTCGACAACCTCTGTCTTTTCTCCGTTTATCATGATGTTGCTTATTGGTACAGTTGTGAGGATTTTTGTTTTCTTTATGTTGAGGTGTGAGCCATACTGAAGTCTGTGGTCTTTGATCTTCATCAGTAAGTGCTTCAAGTCCTCTTCCCTTTCAGCGAGCAAGGTTATGTCATATGCATATCCCAGGTTGTTAATGAGTCTTCCACCAATCCTGATGCCCTGTTCTTCTTCATAGAGTCCAGCTTCTCAGATTATTTACTCAGCATACAGATGGAATAAGAATGGTGAATGGAAGCAACCCTGACACACACCTTTCCTAATTTTAAACCGCGGAGTATCCCCTTGTTCTTTTCAAATGACTGCCTCTTGATCTATGTACAGGTTCCTCATGAGCACATTTAAGCGTTCTGGAATTCCAGTTCTTTGCAATGTTACCCATAATTTGTTATGATCCACACTGTCAAATGCCTTTGCATAGTCAATAAAACACAGGTAAACATCTTTCTGGTATTCTCTGCTTTCAGCCAAGATCCATCCGACATCAGCAGTGATGTCCCTGGTTCCAAATCCTCTTCTAAACCTGGCTTGAATTTCTGGCAGTTCTCTGTTAACATACTGCTGCAAGTGCATATACATATATATGTATGTGTGTATCTATACATGTATGTGTATATAGTTGTGTGTATATATACATATACATTCATACATACATACACCCACATATATTTTTTGGTTGTTGTTGCAAAATTATATATGCCATAGCAATTACCAAAAGATCCTTTTTCCTCGTGCATAACTTAGTGACATTTTTACCTTGGTTAAGCTGTGCATACTTCACCCACATTTCCCATAACCAAAACTAACAAGTGTCTACTATCTACAGAGTGATCCAACCCCCATCCCTGGTAACCACCAATTAATGTTGATCTCTGTATATATATTTATTCTTGTCTTGTTATAAAAGTGAGATCATGCAATATTTGACCTTCTGTGGTTGACTTATTTCACTCAGCATAAAGTCCTCCATTTTTTTCAAGTTAGAAGATGTTTAGAGGACTCATCATTCTTTTTTTAAATTTTTTTTATTGTTATAGTTTAAATGAAGTTTACATTTCAAGTTAGTCTCCCATACAAAAATTTATACATACATTGTTATGTGACCTTAATTGATCTCCCCATACTGCGACAGCACACTCCTCCCTTCTACCCCTTATCCCCCAAGTCCATTCAACCAGCTCCTAACCCTCTCTGCCTTCCCATCTCACCTCCAGACAGAAGCTACCCATTTAGTCTCTTGTATCTACTTGAGCTAAGAGACACACTCCTCAAGAGTATCACTTTTTGTTCCACAGTCCAGTCCGATCCCTATCTGAAGAGTTGGCCTTGGAAATTGCTTTAGGTCTGGGCTGATAAAGAATCCAGGGGTCATGCTTTCTGGGGTTCCTCCAGTCTCAGTCAGACCATTAAGTCTAGTCTTCTTACTAGAATTTGAGTTTTACACCCCACCTTTCTCCTGCTCCATCCAGGACTCTCTGTTGTGTTCCCTGTCAGGACGGTCATTGGTGGTAGCCCAGCGCCATTCAGTTCTTCTGGTCTCAGGCTGATGAAGTCTCTGGTTTATGTGGACCTTCCTGTCTCTTGGGCTAATACTTTCCTTGTGTCTTTGATGTTCTTCATTCTCCTTTACTCCAGGTGGTTGGGACCAATCAATGCATCTTAGATGGCTGCTTGCAAGCTTTTAAGACCCCAGATGCCACTCACCAAAGTAGGATGCAGAACATTTTCTTAATAAGCTTTGTTATGCCAATTGACCTAGATGTCCCCTGAAAGCATGATCCCCAGACTCCTACCCTTCTACTCTGTCTCTCAAAATGTTTGATTGTATTCAGGAAACTTCTTAGCTTTGGTTTAGTCCAGTTGTGCTGACTTCCCCTGTAGTGTGTGCTGTCCTTCCCTTCACCTAAGGTAATTCTTATCTACTACCTAATTAATAAATAACACTCACCTTCCCTCCCCACCCTCATAACCATCAAACAATGTTTTCTTCTGTATTTAAAACTTTTCTGGAGTTCTCATAATAGTAGTTTATACAATATTTGTCCTTCTGTGACTGACTAAATTCACTCAGCATGAGTTCCAGTTTCCTCCATGTTATGTGTCAGAAGACTAGACTTAATGGTCTGACTGAGACTGGAGGAACCCCAGAAAGCATGACCCCTGGATTCTCTATCAGCCCAGACCTAAAGCAATTTCCAAGGCCAACTCTTTAGACAGGGATTGGACTGGACTATGGAACATAAACTGATACTCGTGAGGAGTGTGTCTCTTATCTCAAGTAGATACAAGAGACTAAACGGGTAGCTTCTGTCCGGAAGTGAGACGGGAAGGCAGAGAGGGTTAGGAGCTGGTTGAAACATCGTTGCGTAGTATTCCATTGTGTGGATATACCACAATTTGTTTATCCATTCTTCTGTTGATGGGCATCTGTGTAGTTTCCATCTTTTGCTATTGTGAACAGTGCTGCAGTGAACATGGGTGTGCATATATTTATTCGTGTGACGGCTCTTATTTCTCTAGGATATATTCCAAGGAGCAGGATAGCGGGATCATATGGTACTTCTATTTCTAGCTTTCTAAGGAAGCGTCAAATCGATTGCCAAAGTGGTTGTACCATTTTACATTCCTACCAACAGTGTATAAGTGCTCCAGTCTCTCTATAACCTCTCCAGCATTTATTAGTTTGTGTTTTTTGGATTAGTGCTAGCCTTGTTGGGGTAAGATGATATCTCATTGTAGGTTTGATCTGCATTTCTCTAATGGCTAATGATCGTGAGCATTTCTTCATGTGTCTGTTAGTTGCCTGAATATCTTCTTTGGCAAACTGCCTGTTCATATCCCTTGCCTGTTTTTTAATTGGGTTATTTGTCTTTTTGTTGT
>NW_004443956.1:16083295-16085301 GCF_000243295.1 Trichechus manatus latirostris | reverse complement strand
AATGTTGAACCATCCCTGCATACCTGGTATAAATCCCACTTGATCATGGTGGATTATTTTTTTGATATGTTGTTGAATTCTGTTGGTTAGAATTTTGTTGAGGATTTTTGCATCAATGTTCATGAGGGATATTGGTCTGTAATTTTCTTTTTTTGTGGTGTCTTTACCTGGCTTTGGTATCAGGGTTATTCTGGCTTCATAGAATGGGGCTCATCATTCTTTATGGTTGTGGAGTGTTCCACTACACGTATGTACCACATTTTGTTTATCCAATCAACCATTGACGGGCACTTTAGTTTTTTTCCATCTTTTTGCTATTGTGAATAATACTGCAATGAATATAGATATGCATATATCTGTTTGTGTCCCTTCTATTACATCTCTAAGGTATATAAAGTGGAATTACTAAATCATAAGGTAGTTTTATTTTTAGTTTTTTGAGGAAGAGCCATGCTGTTTTCTATAGTGGTTGTACCATTTACAATCCCACCAGCAGTAGATAAGGGATCCAATAGCTCCAGATCCTCACCAGCATTTGTTGTTTTCTGGCTTTTATTATTATTATTTTTAAATCAGTGCCATTTTTGCAGGGGTGAGATATCTCATTGTAGTTTTGATTTGCATGTCTCTAATAGTTCATCTGTTTGGTGTTTCAATAAATAGATGTAAAGCTGGAACCATTCAGTAATCTATGCCAAGAAATTTGGAAGAAAGCTGCCTGGCCAACTGACAGGAAGAGATCCATATTTGTGCCCATTCCAAAGAAAGGTCATCTAACAGAATGCAGAAATTATTGAACAACATTATTAATAGCACACACAAGTAAAATTTTGCTGAAGATAATTCAAAAATGGTTGCAGCAGTGCATCAACAGGGAACTGTCAAAAACTGAAGTCAGATTCAGAAGAGGACTTGGAACGAGGGATATCATTGCTGATCTCAGATGGATCTTGGAAAAGCAGAGAATAACAGAAAGATGTTTACCTGTGTGTTATTGACTATGCAAAGGCATTTGACTGTGTGGATCATAACAAATTATGCGTAACACTGTGAAGAATGGGAATGCCAATTACATTGGGCAAATCTGTTACAGAAGATCTCTTTAAACTGTTGAAAAGCAAAGATGTCACTTTGAGGATGAAGGTGCTCCTGACTCAAGCCATTGTATTTTCAATTACCTCATACACATGAAAAAGATGGACAATGAATATGAAAGACTGAAGAATTGATGCCTTCAATGTATGGCATTGGTGAGGCATATTGAATATACCATGGAGTGCTAGAAAAACAAACAAGTCTGTCTTGGAGGAAGCACAGCCAGAATGCTCCTTAGAAGCAATGGTGAGACTTCGTCTCACATACTTTGGACATGTTATCAGGAGGGCTCAGTCCCTGGAGAAGGACATCATGGTTGGTAAAGTAGAGGGTCAGTGAAGAAGAGGGAGACCCTCAACAAGATGAATTGACACAGTGGCTGCAACAATGGGCTTAAGCATAACAATGATTGTGAGGATGGCTCAGGGCTCAGGACTGGGCAGTGTTTGTTCTGTTGTACATAAGGTCTCAGTGTGTCAGAACCGGATGGCACCTAACAACAACAATGGCTAATGATCATTAACATCTTGTCATATGTTTGTTGACCACTTGAATGTTGTTTAGTCAAGCATCTGTTCATGTCCTTTGCCCATTTGTATTGGGTTGTTTGCCTTTTTGTTGTTGAGTTGTTGAAATTTTCCATGTATTTTTGAGGTTAAACCCCTGAGTTGTTGTTAGGTGCTATGGCTTGGGTCAGGCACACTTTAGTCTTCAAGGTGATGTCTTTGCTTTTTAACCCTTTACAGAGGTCTTTTGCAGAAGATATGCCCAATGCAATGCATCTTTTGATTTCTTGACTGCTGTTTTCTTGAGTGTTGATTGTGGATCCAAGTAAAATGAAATCCTTGACAACTTCAATTTTTTCTCTGCTTATCGTGATGTTGCTTATTGATTGAGTTGTAAGGATTTTT
>NW_004443956.1:16080663-16082831 GCF_000243295.1 Trichechus manatus latirostris | reverse complement strand
TGCATAGCCAATAAAACATAGGTAAACATCTTCCTGGTATTCTCTGCTTTCAGCCAAGATCCATTTGACATCAGCAATGATATCCCTGGTTCTACATCCTCTTCTGAATAATGCTTGAATTTCTTGCAGTTCCCTGTCAATGTATTGTTGCAGCTGCGTTTGAATGATCTTCAGCAAAATTTAACTTGTGTGTGATTTTAATGATATTGTTCGATAATTTCCACATTCAGTTATATCACCTTTCTTGGGAATAGGCATCAATATGGATCTCTTCCAGTCGGTTGGCCAGGTAGCTGTCTGCCAAATTTCTTGGCATAGACTAGTGAACACTTCCAGTGCTGTATCTGTTTGTTGAAACATCTTAGTTGGTGTCACGGATTGACTTACGTCCCCCCAAATATGTGTGCATCAGTTTGGCTGGGCCATGATTCCTGGTATTGTGTGATTTTCCTATATATTGTAAATCCTGACTCTATGATGTTAATGAGGGAGGATGGGTGGTAGTTGTGTTAGTAAGGCAGGACTCAATCTACAAGATTGGATTGTGTCCTGAGGAAATCTCTTGAGATATAAAAGAGAGAAGTGAGCAGAGAGACAGGGGACTTCATACTGCAAGAAAGCTGTGCCAGGAGCAGAGCTTGTCCTCTGGACCTGAGGTCCCTGCACAGAGAAGCTCCTAGTCCGGGGGGAACATTGATGAGAAGGCCGACAGAGAGAGAAAGCCTTCCTCTGGAGCTGACGCCCTGAATTTGCGCTTTTAGCCTACTTTGCTGTGATGAAATAAATTTCTCTTTGTTAAAGCCATCCACTTGTGGTATTTCTGTTGTAGCAACACTGGATGACTAAGACAGTTGGTATTCCGTCAATTCCTGGACCCTTGTTTTTCGCCAATGCCTTCACTGCTGCTTGGACTTCTTCCTTTGGTACCATTGGTTCCTAATCATATGCTACCTCCTGAAATGTTTGAACATCGATCAATTCTTTTTAGTACAGTGACTCTCTGTATTCCTTCCACCTGCTTTTGTGTGTGTGTGTGTGTGTTTATTGTACTTTAGATGAAGGTTTACAGAACAAACTATCTTCTCATTAAACCCTTAATACACATATTGTTTTGTCACATTGGTTACCAACACCTAGACATGACAACACTCTTCCTTCTCGACCTGGGGTTCCCTGTTACCAGCATTCCTGTCTCTTCCTGCCTTCTAGTCCTTGCCCCTGGGCTAGTGTGCTCCTTTAGTCTTATTTTGTTTTATGGGCCTGTCTAATCTTTTGATGAAGGGTGAACCTCAGGAGTGACTTCATTACTGAGCTACAAGGGTGTCCGGGAGCCATACTCTAAGGGTTTCTCCAGTCTCTGTCAGGCCGGTAAGTCTGGTCTTTTTTTGTGAGTTAGAATTTTGTTTTACATTTTTCTCCAGCTCTGTGTAGGACTCTCTATTGTGATCCCTGTCGGTGCAGTTGGTGGTGGGAGGTAGCTGGGCATCATCTAGTTGTGCTCGACTCAGTCCGGTGGAGGCTGTGGTAGTTTTGGTCCATTAGTTCTTTGGACTAATCTTTCCCTTGTGTCTTTAGTTTTCTTCATTTTCCGTTGCTCCTGAAGGGGTGAGACCAGTGCAGTATCTTAGATGACTGCTCACAAGCTTTTAAGACCCCATACACTATTCACCAAAGTAGAATGTAGAACATTTTCTTTATAAACTATGTTATGCCAGTTGAGCTAGATGTTCCCTGAGACTTTCATCTGCTTTTGATGCTTCCTGGGTCATTTAATATTTTCCCTGTAGAATCCTTCAATATTGCAACTCAAGGTGTTAAATTTTTCTTCAGTTATTTAGGCTTGAGAAATGCTGAGTGTGTTCTTCCCTTTTGGTTTTCTAACTCCAGGTCTTTGCACACGTCATTATAATACTTCACTTTGTCTTCTCAAGCCACCCTTTGAAATCTTCTGTTCAGGTCTTTTACTGCATCGTTTCCTCCATTTGCTTGAACTACTCAGTGTTTAAGAGCAAGTTTGAGTCTCTTCGGACATGCATTTTGATCTTTTCTTCCTTTCCTGGCTTTTTTTTTTTAAATTGTACTTCAGGTGAAGGCTTACAGAACAAATAGTTTCTCATGAAACAGTAGTACACATATTGTTTTATGACATTGGTTAACAACCCCACAAC
>NW_004443956.1:16076404-16078750 GCF_000243295.1 Trichechus manatus latirostris | reverse complement strand
AGGCCTGAAGTGTTGGTTCTATTTTTTCTTCTATAAACTTTATAGTTTTAGGCTTTATATTCAGGTCTTTGATCCATTTTGAAGTAGTTTTTGTATATGGTGTGAGGTATGGGTCCTGTTTCATTTTTTTGCAGATGGATATCCAGCCTTTCCTGTCTTTTTAATGACCTCTTTCTTTCTTCATGTATGATGTCCTTGATGTCATTCCACAACTCGTCTGGTCTTCAGTAGTTAGTGTTCATATGTCAAATCTATTCTTGAGGTGGTCTCCAAATTCAGGTGGGATAGACTCAAGATTGTACATTGGCTCTTGTGAGCTTGTTCTAATTTTCTTCAGCTGCAGCTTGAGCTTACATGTGAACAATTGATGGTCTGTTCCTCAGTCGGCCCCTAGCCTTGTTCTGACTGATGATATTGAGCTTTTCCATCGTCTCTTTCCACAAATGTAGTCGATTTGACTCCTGTGTATTCCATCTGGTGAGGTCCACATGTATAGTCATCATTTATGTTGCTGAAAAAGGTATTTTCAATGAAGAAGTCGTTCGTTGGTCTTGCAAAATTCTATCATGTGCTCTCTGGCATTGTTTCTATCACCAGCACGTTTTTCCAGCTACTGACACTTTTTCTTTTTTTCCTAACTTTCTCATTCCTATTGCCAGTAATTGTCAATGCATCCTGATTGCATGTTCAATCAATTTCAGACTGTAGAAGTTAGTAAAAATCTTTTATTTCTTCATCTTTGGCTTTAGTGGTGGGTGTGTAAATTTGAATAATAGTCGTATTATCTGGTCTTCCTTATAGGCGTATGGATATTATCCTATCACTGACAGCATTGTATTTCAGGATAGATTTTGAAATGTTCTTTTTGATGATGAATGCAACACCATTCCTCCTCCAGTTGTCATATCCGGCGTAGTAGACCATATGATTGTCTAATTAAAAGTGGCCAATACCAGTCCATTTCAGCTCACTGATGCCTAGAATATTGATGTGTATGTATTCCATTTCATTTTTGATGATTTCCAATTTTCCTAGATTCATACTTTGTACATTTCACATTCTGAGTATTAATGAATGTTTACAGCTGTTTCTTCTCATTTTGAGTAGTGCCACATCAGTAAATGAATGTCTTGAAAGCTTGACTCCATCCACATCATTAAGGCCAGCTCTACTTTGAAGAGGCAGCTCTTCCTCAGTAGTATTTTGAGTGCCTTCCAACCTGAGGGGCTCATCTTCTGGCACTATATCAGACAATGTTCTGCTGTTAAGATTTTCATTGGCTAATTCTTTTCAGAATTAGGATTCCAAGTCTTTTTCCCTAGTCTGTCATTCCCAAAGTTTTTTCCTATAGGTTTTTTTTTTTAAATCTTTTGATAAAGTCTTTTGATGAGCAGGAGTATTTAATTTTTATGAGGTCTGAGTTATCTTATTTGTTTACGGCAGTTTGTGCAGTTGTTGTTGTGGTTGACAATCTTTTTTTATCTTTTTTTTTTTTTTGATTAGGTCCCATCATTTTGTCAGTAAGATTTCTGGGTCACCTTTTTCATGTAGTTCATTAATGCCTCCTGAATCTGACCAAACCTGATCCCAAATGTACAATCTTAACCATGTGGTGTGTTGCAGCTAACTCTACCCCAGTTTATTACATGAATCTAATAATATCCAGATCTAGATTAGCATCTTTGGTCTTATAGTCACTTAGAGTACTTGTTTAAATTCTTAGCATCAACAGGAACCCAGTAGTATTCTAGGACTTGTTTTTCAGATAATAGTGTCTGGGACAGAGGGCACGGTCTTTATCCAGACCCATAGGGGTTTGTACTGTACTTCTCCTTTGAGTTTTCCAGATCCTCAACACAGCATCCTTATCCACTATGGATTCCTTTTCACTATGTTATCTGCTACATATCTTGGACTAAGTGGTAGGATATCTTGCACTATGTAGCCTTGAACAAACTGCTGTGGATTTATCTCTTTCTGTTCCCTCATTGAAAATAATAGCCTTCTAAATGCTATCTGATAAATGAGTGACAGCAGAATTCTTGCTCTTTTTTGGTAGTTGTTTGCTTGGTATATTTTTTTCCAACCTTTGACTTTTAATAAATTCACGTCTTTGTTTCTAAGGTGTGTCTCCTACAGACAGCATATTGATGGATTCTGTTCTTATCCATTCTGTCACTCTCCGTCTCTTTATGGGTGCATTGACGCCATTTACATTCAGTGTAATTATTGATAGATGTGGGTTTGTTGTTGTGATTTTGTAGTGCTTTTTCTTGTGGTGCTGACGTTTTCTTTGTTCTTCTTACTCTCTTGTGCTGAGTTACTTTTGTTTGTGGATTTTTTTTT
>NW_004443956.1:16064221-16075822 GCF_000243295.1 Trichechus manatus latirostris | reverse complement strand
CTCTCAGGGTTCTTTGTTTGTCTTTGGTTTTGGCGAGTGTGATTATGATATGCCTTGGTGATTTTCTTTTGGGGGTCTATCCTATATGGGGTTCGTTGAGCTTCTTAGATGGCCAGCTTTTCATCTTTCATGATATTGGGGAAGTTTTCTGTCAGCAGTTCTTCAATGATCCTCTCTGTGTTTTCTGTTTTCTCCCTGGTTCTATAACTCTGATCACTCGAAAATTTTTGCTTTTGATTGTATCCCACATGATTCTCAGAGTCTCTTCATTTTTCTTTTTTCTAAGTTTTCCTCAAATGGAGTTGTATCCAAGTGTTTGTCTTCAATTCCGCTGATCCTGTCTTCCACCATTTCAAATCTGCTCCTCAGCTCTTCTATGACACTGTCCATTTCTGAAAACTTATTGTTTATCTTTTGGATTTCTAATTGTTGTTTTTGAGTAATTTCTAGTTGTGAATTTATTTTGACATTTTGTTCCTGCATTATTTTCCTGAATTCTTCCATTTTTTTGTCTATATTTTCCATGAATTTGTCTATTTTTTCCTCATTTTTGTTAGCTTTTTGCTTCAACTCTTGGATTATTTTGAGTATTAGAGATTTGAATTCCCTATCAGGTAGTTCTAGTTCCTTTCTTCTACTGGAAAGTCATCTGGTGTTTTATTTTGGATGCCTACTGGAACCATCCTGTCCTGTTTTTGTAAATGTTTCGATATTGTCTGCCGTCTTCAGAGCATTCAATAGTGATTCTTCTCATTTATTGATTGTAGATTTGTGTGTTTCGTGCTTTTCTTTTTTAAATTTGGCTATGTCTGAGTGGGTGGGCTGTGTGTTCTTTGTTGTTTGCTCATCTGTGGGCATGATACTTTTCACCTCCTTCTCCAATAGGCAAGGTCAGTCACTCAGATATGGTACAGCAGGGTAGGTCTAGCTGAAGAGGAGTTGCTGGGATGGGTTGTTTGTGTCACTTACTACAGCCACCAGGGTGGGTCAGTAATCAGTGCAGGGCAGGTTCCAGTAGGCCGTGCCTGTGCTGCTTGGTGGTGTGATGTTAAGCGCACAGTGCAGGTAGACAGGATGGGGAGGGGATTGTGACGTGTGGAGCTAAGATGGTTATGGGAGAGAGGAGAGAGGAACAGGAGCCAAAAACATACAAACAAAAAAGGGTGCTGGGGAGCTTGCTGTTGGAGTGGAGAGGTGAGAGAGTATGACATGGAGAAAAACAAAAAAGGGAAGAAGAAGAAAGAAAATAAAAGAAAGAATAAATAAAAATTAGAAAGAAAAAAGAAAAGTCCCCAGGGATCCCACCGGTGCGGCTATGAGGTCTGGGGAAGTTGTTCCCAGGTGTTGAAGTACAGCCTGGCTAGAAGGTATAGAGGTGTCACTCAGCACCAGTTATTCAGGGGACAGGGAGAGAAGGAAGGTATAGAGAGACAAGAAACTGAGTAATGAAGAAAGACAAAAAGGAAAAAAGAGGGAAAAGAAAACAAAATAAATTTAAAAAAAAAGAACAAGAAACCCCCCCAAAAAAACAGGAAAAAAAATACAAAAAAAGAAATGCCCTCAGGGATCCCTCTGCACGTCAGCACAAGCTGAGGGCGTAGGTCCCAAGCCATGCAGCACTGCCTGGCCAGAATGGGCTCCCAACTCGAGAATAGAAAAAGGAAACCAACAAACAATTCAAAACAAACAAACAAAAAGCCCCGGGATCCCACCAGCATGGCAGCATGGACCAGGAAGCAGTTCCACACTCCAGCAGAGCTCCACAGCCCCTGAGGAAAAAGCAAAGATGGCGCATGGAGCCAGGTATTTAAGCGAAAGGAGGGGGAGGTGGTGAGAGGTAAGGAAGAAATCAAGAGAAACGGAAAAAACAATATCAGCAGCCAACAAATGGCACTCAAGGGGTCAGCCAGTGTGGGCAGGTGGAATCCAAGCAGCCAGTGTTTCCCGGCCAAGAGACTGTGGCCGTGGGAAGCAGAGGAGGCCAAGTGGGGGTGAAGAAGGATGGGGGGTGGGAAAGCATATATCGCATTACCAGTTGTTCTGTCTCCTGCTGGAAGCTCCATGAAGCTGCTTTCTCGTACCCCCTATTTGCTGGTCTCTGACAAGAGTCCAAGATGGCAGATCCGTGCTGCATTAGCTGATAGGGGACCTCTGCATGTATTTCTCCTTGCTCTCTGTTCTCTGTCAGTTCCTTATTCCATTTGGTGCTTGGCTGAGTTCTTTAGCTCTTCATTTGATGTTTAGGGTTTCAGGATTGCTGTTTTCTCTGTTTGGCTTAGTTTTTCAGATCTTTGCTGTGGAGGGACAGCATGGTGCTTCTGCCTAGAGTGCCATGTTGCCAGAAGTCTTCGAGAGCAGAATTCTTAACTGCAGTATATGCTGCCTTTAACATAGAAAGAGGATCAACAATAATTTTTGGTAGGTACTGCAATATGTGACAACATGGTTTGTACCTTAGAGAGGGAGTTTCTGAATGCCCCAGACTAGTGAACCTCTAAAAACTTCACAGTGTCAGTCCCATGAATTTTCATGGTGTTTATTCCTTATGTTCTTGCACATATTTATTCTAATAGGACATCTAAAATACTTACCATTTCCTCTTTCCATAATGCCATGAAAATAGTAGAAGGATGTGGTACTCTGCAGAATATCAAACTGATCTTCCCGAAGACTATGTTATGTCAAGAGAACAGAAGAGTTTACATGATACTAAAGCAAAAAGGGTGAATGTATACTGCTTTTGAGACATGATCAACTTCTTTTGGTCCTCTTTTTTTATGACAATTAAAAAGATCACATTCATAAGATCAAGAATTGAATACTAAGTTTAATAGGATTTGTCACCTGCTCCAGTTAAAATTCTATTTCTCACACAACAGCAGTGATTGGGTGTACACCTACTTGAGGTTATATTAGATCATCATCATACACCAGGTCTATCTATCTCCATCCCCAGCGTTCTAACAAATGACTATAATGTGAATAAGATATACAGCACTACCCCTGCATCCATTAAGTCTCTTATAGTGGTGGAAATCTCTGCAATTCCTTGCTAGTGCAATATTGTTTCTGATTTTCTATCTTGACAAGCATAGACAATTTATAAGTCTTCAACTTGATCTTTCCTGCTCTACTGGCTAGGAAACCTATGTAAAGTTTCTGCCAGGTGCTAAATATATTTGTGCCAAGCATGTACTCAGAGTCCAGAAAATTTATCACAGGGTGGGTACATGGAATCATTGGACTCGTGTGTGCAAACTTGGGCCAGAACTCCATTTTTCATTTGGCCTCTATAAATATCCATGAAGATACTTAGGATTTCATGATCTCAGTGTTGGTTCAGACTCTATATCCAATTGTCTTTTAAAAAGCTAGATAGTCACCCTTTATTCTGGGAATAGTTCACCTAGCAAATACCTACAATTCATTTCAGGTCAAGATGAGAGACTATTACTGTATATATTTGTGGAAGCATTGAAGAGTGTTTCCTCAACTATACGGCCCTTATTCATTATGTACTGGACCTGTTAACTGACATAAATCTGCGAACTGAGTGAGGGACTTCAGTTCTCATCACAGTAGTTGAGGTGAGCCTTTTTCTCTTCAGTTCTTGATTCAAAATTTTTATTTCACAAGTTGTTGTTGCTAGGTGCCATCAAGCCAGTTCCAACTCAGACTGGCCCCAGGTACAACAGAACTAAGCACTGCCCGGTCCTGCGTCATCCTCAAAATTGTTGTTATGCTTGAGCCCATTGTTGCAGCCACTGTGTCAATCCATCTTGTTGAGGGTCTTCCTCTTTTTCACTGACCCTCTACTTTACCAAGCATGATGTCCTTCTCCAAGGACCGATCCCTCCTGATAACATGTCCAAAGTATGGGAGACATAGTCTCGCCATCCTTGCTTCTAAGAAGCATTCTGCTTATATTTCTTCCAAGACAGGTTTGTTCATTTTTTTGGCAGTCCATGGTATATTCAGTATTCTTCTCCAACACCAGAATTTAAAGGTGTCAATTCTTCTTTGGTCTTCCTTATTCATTGTCCAGCTTTCATATGCATATGAGGTGATTGAAAATACCATGACTTGAGTCAAGCGCACCTTAGTCTTCAAGGTGGTGTCTTTGCTTTTCACCACTTTAAAGAGGTCTTTTGCAGCAGATTTGACCAATGCAATGCGTCTTTTGATTTCTTGACTGCTGCTTCCGTGGGTATTGAGTTTGCATCCATATTTATGCCTATTCCCAAGAAAGTGATCCAACCAAATGCAGAAATTATCGAACAATATCATTAATATCACACTCAAATTAAATTTTGCTGAAGATCATTCAAAAGTGGTTGCAGCAGTATATCGACAGGGAGCTGCCAGAAATTCAAGTCGGATTCAGAAGAAGACGTGGAACCAAAGATATCATTGCTGATGTCAGATGAATCTTGGCTGAAAGCAGAGAATACCAGAAAGATGTTTACCTGTGTTTTACTGACTATGCAAATACATTCGAATGTGTGGATCATAACAAATTATAGATAACGCTGTGAAGAATGAGAATTCTAGAACACTTAATTGTGCTCATGAGGAACCTGTATATAGATCAAGAGGCAGTTGTTCAGACAAAACAAGTAGACATTGCGTGGTTTAAAGTCAGGATTGTATGCTTTCACCATACTTATTCAACCTGTATGCTGAGCAAATAATCTGAGAAACTAGACTATATGAAGAAGAATGCGGCATCAGGATTAGAGGAAGACTCATTAACAACCGTATGCAGATGACACAACCTTGCTTGCTGAAAGTGAAGAGGACTTGAAGCATTTACTGATGAAGACCAAAGACCACAGGCTTAAGTATGGATTTCATAAGTTAAACACAATTACCTGTACCTCTGTCTTGCCCCTAGGAACATCGTGATCTAGTGCCCATAATGACAGACTTTGAGGGTCAAGGCATCTTTATTACACATTATGGTAATTATATCCACTTGGTTTCTAACAATAAGTTTTGCCACCAGCTCTCCACACTTCTAGAATCATCCCCATTGATTTTATGATACCAAGTTTCATGACTGCACTTCCCAGCATCAGCTCTGGCTTACAAAGAACAACTGCACGCAGCTTCTCAAAGATTCAAGCATCCTCCCATAAGTGCATTTCTTATTACCTTAGTGAAAGAAATGTCCTCAGGATCCTCTTGGGAAACATATTTGGGGCAAAGTCAATGGAAATCTGGCATCTTCATCTCATTTACTATAGGCCATTGCATTCAAGCTTCTAGGAGACACCACAACAGACGACTAGATGACCTCCAGAAGTTCTTGCCAGAACACTGAGTCATGTATGTTGCAAGTACTCTCAAATCAATAATCTCTGCCCTAGCCAGCCTTTTACTTCACCGTCTGTGGTCCAACATACTCAAGATCCATCCCCATAAATAATTTTCCAGTTTACACTTGGAAAATTAGGTAGGTCCCACAATTACCTTGGCATATAATCTATTTAACTTCTGGCCAATACCTGTAGTTAGGCCACTACACAATTCAAACTAGGAAGCACAAACACTCCTCTGGAAGGTAAGAAGAGTGATGACGGCATGTGAGGAAAACAAGCATTATCTAGTAAGGCTTTACTTCAGGAGAAGTCATATTATGTTCTTCAGGAAAGGGGAGGCTGCTTTCTTCTGGCAAGGAGGAAGATGCTGGTTTTGCATCCTGAATATTTAAGAGGAATTTGGGGTTTAAAGATTCTCAGGCTCATCCATCCAAATGTCCCCTCCCAGGGTCATGGGTTTCCTCACTCTTCCTGTTAGGGAGTTGACTTTTTCTATCAGGGATTTGTCAAGACTGCGCATTCAGTCTCCTTTGTAGTCTGCCATCCTTAGAATGAGATTCTAGACCTCATTTTCAAAAAATCTCTCATGAGATAATAAACAAACCAGCCAATCAACCATTTGCCATAGAGTCAATTCCAACTCATGGCAACCCCATATATGTCAGGGTAGAATTGTGCTCCATAGGGTTTTAAAAGGCTGATTTTTCAGAAGTGGATCACCTGGCCTTTCTTCCAAGGCACCTCTGGGTGGACTCAAATCTCCAACCTTTCACTTAGCAGCCAAGAACGTTAACTATTTGCACCACCCAGGGATTCCAATGAGACTAGAGGAGATGAAAAATTTTCAGATTGATGCTATACAGGTCCTTTTGCTTTCTTGGAGTGTCTTAAGTTAGCATCTTGATGACCTACACCTATCACTTACTTTTTGAAATGCTTCCAATGTTGTTAATAAAGCCAACCCCCTCCACAACTTTATAAACACGATATTTTCAATCAAGTTGCATGCATGTGAAAGCTGGACAATGAATAAGAAAGACTGAAGAAGAATTGATGCCTTTGAATTACGGTATTGGTGAAGAATATTGAATATACTGTGGACTGTCAGAAGAATGAACAAGTTTATCTTGGAAGCAGTACAGTTACAGTGCTCTTTGGAAGTGAGGATGGCAAGACTTCATCTCATATACTTTGGACATGTTATCTGGAGGGACCAGTCCCTGGAGAAGGACATCATGCTTGGTAAGATAGAGGGTAAGGCAAAAAGAGGCAGACCCTCGACAGGATAGACTGACACAGTGTCTGCAATAATGGGCTTAAACATAGTAATGATTGTGAAGATGATACAGGAACAGGCAGTGTTTCCTTCTGTTGTACATAGGGTCATTATGAGTTGAAACTGACTCATGGGCACCTAACAACAACATATATCTATATATATTTATATCTATAGATATATATGTGTGTGTGTATATATATATATGTGTGTGTATACACACATATATATATATACACACACACAGAGAGACTGTATACACACTCCCACACACTTTATTATGTTTATTGAATAGGTATGTACTGGCATATTTTGAGTTCTCTATTTATTTCCTCAGCCCTATAATCACTCTTTGTCTTGTTTTTATTATTTCATATGTGAGTTTTTTATTTTACTGAATTTCTATTTTTATTAAATGCCCTGTAGTGACACACCTCCTCTCTGTCAGTTTGTCATACTGTGGTGGTTTGCATGTTCCTCAATATCAGCTGTTAGAATCATCACTCGTCAATGCCTCATCCTCTACCTATACCTTATTCCAATTAACCATAGATAGTTCCACTGCCTGCCAGGGATTATGAGCACCACTCCACTTACCACCAGCATTGAGATGCCATCAATGAGATCAAAAATACCAAAATGCCATCTTGAGGGTCTACTTTCCTAACAACCTCAAGCCACTTCTGGTATCAACTGACTTTGAATGGATTCAACAACTACAACAACAACAAAGAGCCTGAGATCAGAACATATGTGCTATGGTTGTATCAAGAAATATAATTCCAGAGATCTAGAGTGGGAAATATGAGTGAAGAAGGAAAGGTGGCGGTGGGGGTGTGGGGTGGGGGGTGGGGAGGTATTTGTACAGATGGATAACCAGGTGGAGTATTGCTAAGTGTGAGTTCTTGCCTTATTCATAGGACTGTGGCCCCAGGAAGTGTACAGACTGCATCTGAATGCCATTCCTGCTTGGGGATTGTGGAGAAGCGGCAATAATTTAACACTATCTCTCATTATCCATTGGTCAAGCATTCTTCCCTTGGGTGTTAACTCCCTGCACTTTTGGGTCACATGTGTGCTGAGTGGGATCTTATGGAAATATCCACAGGAAAGCCCCAGGTAGATGGTGAAATGTACAAAGTGGCAGGTACAGACACTGTCAAATTCTACCTCTTTAGAATTGGTCTGAGCCAATGCAGAGTTGCAACAGACAGCAGGTGAGGCCAGGAAGATCAGAGTGGTGCATAGAGGGGTTGATTCTCTACTCTTCTTTAAGCTTTGAAGGGGCCTATAGAAACTAGTCTCAAAGGTATGGATTAATATTTATCTGAATTTCAACTCTTTCTTAACCTTTTCTCTCTTTGATAAAATCAAGTATTATTAAATGTAACACTTTTAAAATAAAAAATAATATGTGTAGACTGTTGGCCTGTTTAGGTGGCACAGTTTGCACTCAGCTACTAACCTAAAGATTGGCAGTTTGAACCCAGCCAGCAGCACCAAGAAAGAAAAGCCTGGAAATCTGCTTTTGTAAAGTTTACAGCCAAGAACACTCTATGGAGCTCAGCTCTACTCTGTATTACAGGAGGTTGCCATGAGTCAAAATCGAATCTATGGCAATGTGTTTTTTTTTTTTTTCTTATTGACTGTACCCATTCTTAGTAATTTATTTCTCTTCCTTTCATCTTTCTATTAATATATTTGAGTAGAGAAATATCTGAAATAATATTCACCAATTAACAACCTAGTATTTAGGGTGATTTATTATTTTCTTTTTATTATTCTGAATTATTGAATGTTTTATAGTGAACATGTATCATTTTTACAGGTTTAATAAAGTCGTTATTCAGATAATAATGTTGGCACCAGAGTCTATGATGTCAGCAGGGGTGAATGAGTCCTTTTTTCAAATCCTATACAGTTAAATTCACCTAAATTCACCCAGAGCAGAGAAATTCATCCAGTATATATAGTAATACGTAGTAGTACAAACAATTCTCCAGAAACATTCTGCATGCTCAGGAATGTTCAGTGATGTTTGGGTTAAAAACTGGAGGGTACAGTATGTGACTTGCAAGTCAAATATCCATTTTTCCACTTTGTTAAAATGCTCAAACTAAAGCTAGAATCCACTTAGTAGTATATTAGAAAAAAAAAAATCCATCTTTCCACTTGATGAATAGAGTTGAGAAATATAGCAAACTTGAGAAAGACTGACAACAATTTTAGAACAGTTAAAGGAATTTCTCTTTAAAATCAAAATGTATCCAAAATGCATACAAACTAATCTCAGAAATGATCATCTTCTGTATCTGTATCAGTTAGGCATTGTTGCATAATAAACCACCCTAAGACTTAGTGACTTAGAACAACACCATTTGTTATTTTTCAGAAGTCTTTAGTTAACTGGGCAATTCTGATCTCAGGTAAGCTATCTCATGCATCTGTGGTCAGCTGGTGGGTTGAATGGAGGCTGATTGCTTTAAGATGGCCTTGATTGTGATGACTGGGCTCTGTCTCTTGGGATCTCTCATGTATTAGTAGGTCAGCATGGACTTTTTCACAGAGAGGCTGGACAGATTTCCAAGAGAGCAAGCAAAAACATGCAAGCTCCCTTGAGGCCTAGGGTTGGACCCGGCACACCATCACTTCCTGCATATGTTATTGGCCGAAGAAAGTCACAATGTCAGGCAGATGCAAAGGAGGGGAAATAGACTTTTCTTCTTGGTGGAAAGAGATATGAAGATACTCTGTACAGGAAGTGAAGAATTGAGAGCATTTTTAGATTTAATCTATGGTAAAATTTAAAGATTGAAAGTTTCTCTACAATGTGTTATGTGAATGTCCATATTTTATACACAAATAAGCTAAGTATCAAAGTAGTTCTACAGGTTCTTCATTGTTACAAAGCTAACTAGGACCAGAACTGGGAACAGAACAGCAATTAATTTACTTCATTTCTTGGAGTAACCCTAACAGAAGGTTGGGTTTTATTTTTTTATCTAAAACATGGAAAAAGTATCCAAGACTTTCAAAACCAAGTATCCCAGGAAGCACTGAGTTTCTGTTGAAGGTGACAGAAAAATTTGGAAATGGATAGTAGTGAAGGTTGTGCCACATGATGAACATAACTAATGTCGCTGAATTGTACATGTTTTTTGTTTTATATACATATATATTTACCACAATTAAAACGAACAAAAAAATCAAATAGCTCTTATCATTTCTAATAAGGGAAAGACCATGGTGCCCTTCACCTTTCTGGGTGGTCCACCTCCTCTCATGCTGCCTTTATCTTGCCCCATTATTGTACAGGGTTGCCACCTCTCCCCAACTGCCATAGTCATCACTTATAAATGACCACGCTCTTCCCCTTCTTCCTCAATCAATGTTTGTCTCCTTTCAACGCTATTTCTCAGGACCCTGTTTTATGTGTTAAAGTATAATAAAATTGTAATTTAATTATGGTGTCACTTCAGGGCTCATAGGTAGTGACTGGTTTGCACTGTGTCAAAGGTGAGAGGCTGTTTGAGTGTGTTCATTTCTCCCTTCAAGGCAGCAAACACCAAGGTCAGATTGGCAAAAGCATTCTGGAGGACAGAGCTGTACAGGGGGAGAGTGGACTGGTGGGAAAGGGAAACAGAAGTGTGTGTGCATTGGGAGGGGAAATTGGGAGGGGTTGGAGAAATCCTGGGGAGACCCGAGGCAATATCTCCATGCATTAATAATATACTTTTTATATTGACATATACCAACCTGGAACTTGACACCGTGGCTTGATACTTACCCATTTGAATAACAAATGTAAGATTTGGTTTGCTTTTTATTTTGAATTCCATTCACTTTAATGGTAAGTTTGATAAATGGTGCTTTGCATACATACCATAAAAAACACTCATTGATTTTATAATGGATTTTAAAAAGCGGTGCATTCAAATACAAATTAAAATGTGTTGCAGCTGCAGTTCTCATATACACACAAAAAAAGGTTGAGAGAATTCAAAAATTTAATTTTCTATTTTGCAAGTGTATGGCCGAAGCTTCAACCTCTGTTCTGACCCAGGCTGCTGTCCAATTGGCAGGAGAAGACTGCTGACCACCTGGAGGATGACTCTCACTCCAGTGCTGCCTTAAGAATCAACCTATGTGCCTGTGACAACACTCCCTACAGAGGAAAATATGCAAGAGAGGAAACCACCACTTTGCCTCTTCTCTCATTTTAATCTCCCAAAACCCCAGACTGTCCTCATTGCTTATCCCAGAGCCTAGTTGAATGAAAAGAATGAGGAATACATTCAAGGACTATTTATTGAGTGTGTCTATGCACCAGACCCTTCTCTAGGCATTAGCAGACACAGCAATGCCCTATTCTCCTAGAGTTCTATTAGGGAAGAGAGACGAGGGGAAGAGGACCATATAGTTACATATTACAATGACAGACAGTAATGATGCCATTAAGAAAAATTGAACAGAAAAAAAGAAAAAGATAATGAATGATAGAAAATGGTAGAAATGGATTGGGATTGGGAAGAAGACCTCTGTTTCTCCAGTGGTTTTCCTAGCAAGGCCAACTTGAGATAAAAAACCTGCGCCCGTCTGACACAGGGGCTCTCTGCAGCGGTCCTGTACTGAAGGGGCCTCCCTCCCTCAACAGAGACAAATCAGCACGGGAGGGATATTGGGAAAAACCACCTTCCAGGTATTTGGAAATGCCCTCAGGGGGCGGGGCCTCCACTGAGAATCGTGGACCCCATCCATTGCCCTCATTTTATACATGTGAAAAAAGAGGTCAAAGGGTCAATCAGATGTCCAAGTCATGAAGGTGGAGACAGGCAGAAGAGCTTCTGGGAGGACATGCCTGGTCTTCTTCCTGGTGCTCTCCACACCATTTAATATTAGTATTGTTAACATCATTTATTTTATTTTATTTTATTGTACTTCAGGTGAAGGCTTACAGAACAAATAGTTTCTCATGAAACAGTAGTACACATGTTGTTTTATGAC
>NW_004443956.1:16056895-16058369 GCF_000243295.1 Trichechus manatus latirostris | reverse complement strand
ATCATCTTCCTGAATTCTTCCAATTCTTTGTCTGTATTTTCCATGAATTTGTCTATTTTTTCCTCATGTTTGTCAGCTTTTTGCCTCAGTTCTTGGAGAATTCTGAGTATTAGAGATTTGAATCCCTATCAGGTAGTTCTAGTGCATTTTCTTCCACAGAAGAGTCATCTGGTGTTTTATTTTGGATGCCTACTGGAACCATCCTGTCCTTTTTTGTAAATGTTTTGATATTGTCTGCTGTTTTCGGGCCATTCAGTAGTTATTTTTCGCATTTATTGATTGTAAATTTGTTTGTTTTGTCCCTTTTTTAAAAAAAAATTTTGACTATGTCTGAGCAGGCGGACTGTGTGTTCTTTGTTGTTTGCTCGTCTGTGTGCTCAATACTTTTTGCCTCCTTCTCCAACTGCAAGGGTCAGTCCCTCAGATATGGTACAGCAGGGCAGGTCTAGCTGAAGAGGAGTTACTGGGATGGGTTGTTTGTGGCACTTACTAAAGCCACCAGGGTGGGTCAGTAATCAATGCAGGGCAGGTTCCAGTATGCCGTGCCTGTGCTGCTTGGTGGTGTGATGTCAAGCGCACAGTGCAGGTAGGCAGGATGCAGCAGGGAGATTGTTATGTGTGGAGCTAAGATAGATATGAGAGAGAGGAGAGAGGAACAGGAACCAAAAACATACAAAAACACAAAAAAGAATGCTAGGGGAGCTTGCCGTTAGAATGGAGAGATGAGAGACTATGAAATGGAGAGAAACAGAAAGGGGAAGAGGAAGAATAGAAAAGAATGACTAAATAAAAATCAGAAAGGTTAAAGAACCACACAGTTCCCAGGGATCCCACCAATGTAGCTATGAGATCTGGGGAAGTCGCTTTCAGGTGTTGCAGTACAGCCTGGCTAGAAGGCGTAGAGGTATACAACACCTGGTATCCAGGGATCAGAAAGAGAAGGAAGACATAGAGAGATGAGAAACTGAGCAATGAAGAAAGACAAAAAGGGAAACAGAGGGAAAACAAAACAAAACAAATTAAAAAAAAAAAAAAAACAAGAAAAGCCCCCCCAAAAAACAGAAAAAAAAACAACAACAAAAAAAGAAATACTCTCAGGGATCCCTCTGCACGTCTGTGGAAGCTGAAGGGGAATTCCTTGCCACGCAGCTCCGCCTGGCCAGAAAGGGCTCCCAACTCAAGAACAGGAAAAGCGAACAAACAAACAATTCAAAACAAACAAATGAACAAAAGCCCCGCGGTCCCACCAGTGTGGTAGCCCAGACCAGGAAGCAGCTCCACACTCGAATGGAGCTCTGCATCCCCTCAGGAAGAAGCAAAGATGGTGCACGGAGCCAGGCACTCCAGCAAAAGGAGGGGGAGGCGGCGAGAGGCAAGCAAGAAATCAAAAGAAGCAGGAAAAAAAAAAAAAGCAACACCAGCAGCCAACAAATGGCACTCAGAGAGCCAGCTAGTGCGGGCTGGTGTTTCTGGA
>NW_004443956.1:16030996-16056540 GCF_000243295.1 Trichechus manatus latirostris | reverse complement strand
GGGAAAGCGCACACCGCAAATTACCGGCTGTTTTGTCTCCCACTGGACGCTCCATGAGGCTGCTCTCTCGTACCCCCATTTGCTGGTCTCCGATAGGAGTCCAAGATGGTGGATCCATGCTGCGTTAGCTGGTAGGGGACCTCTGCATGAATCTCTCCTTTCTCTGTTCTCTGTCAGTTTTCTCACTCCATTTGGTGCTTGGCTGAGTTCTTTATCTCTTCATTTGATGTTTTACGGTTTCGGGATTGTTGTATTCTCTGTTCAGCTTAGTTTTTCAGATCTTTGCTGTGGAGGGACAGCGTGGTGCTTCTGCCTAGAGCGCCATTTTGCCGGAACTCTGTTAACATAATTTAACAACATTTTGTTCTTGTTTTTGTATAGGGCAGAAAAATGATGGAAAATAAAAGAACTCTTTCATATTAATCTTGGTGTCAATTATTTTTGTTAACATTGTGGGGTTTCATTGATCGGCTCTAAGGTTTTAATAAGAGAGTCTTTGACTCATTGATTATAATCTCCGTGATTAAAAGCAAAACAAAATAAACCTTCTGTGATGTGTGTGTAATCCTCAGAGAGAGCACATCCATAGACTATGATCAACTCTCAGTTTCGTAAGTACTCCTTAAACCTGAGTCCCTGGCTCAGGAGGGTCCCTTTAAAATGGCTTCCAAACTGTCAAGCATCTTAGTCATATATCTCGCTTAAGCATGTTTATTTCTGTTAGCTGGTAGATAGACCTCATGAGAAGGAGTGGAAAAACGAACGCCTAGCAAAATCCATGTGTTACCTTAAAATATATACAATAAGTTTAAAAAGAGTTTGAAGGTAACATATTATTAATGTGCAGTAATTTATAATTTCCTACATTAAAAAAAAAAATCTGTCGCTGATGAGTTGATTCCGACTCATAGCGATCCTATAGGGCAGAGTAGAACTGCCCCATAGGGCTTCCAAGGAGCAGCTGGTGGATTCAAACTGTCATCCTTTTGGTTAGCAGCCATAGCTCGTAAACATTTCCTACTTACAGATTTTAAATTTAGAAATTTCTAGAGGGGATTGTCTCTTTTTTCAAATTTTATTTTTACTGCATCAAAATAAAGACCTGTGTTACTGGGAGCTTTTGAATCATTAAAATGTTTATCACTCTTAACTCTTTAATAATAACTAAAATTAATTATATACTCTGTGCTAGACACCATTCCAGTCCTTTACATGAGTTATCTCATGTAACTCTAAGAATTGATTTTGTTATTTGTAAAATGGGCACAGAGAGTAAAGTTAACTTGAACAAGGTCCCACAGCTAATACGTGGCAGAACTGAATGTGGACTTAGGAGCCTCACCTCAGAACCCAGTCTCTTAACAGCTATGTCCAACCACCTTCCAAAGCTCAACCAGTGGATTTCAAATAATGATTCAGGGTGAACACCTCAAAACTCCCAGAGAGCACAGGAGCAGAGATGGACTGCTGGCCACAGCTAACCAACCAAACAACACAAAAAACAAACCAGTTGCCAGTAGGTCAACACCGACTCATGTGACCCCATGTGTGTCAGAGTAGAACTGTGCTCCGTAGGGTTTTCAGTGGCTGGTTTTTCAAAAGTAGATCACCAGGCCTTTCTTCAGAGACACCCCTGGCTGGACTCCAACCTCCGACCTTTAGGTTAATAGCCAAGCGCTTAGCAGTTCGCACCACCCAGGGGCTCCCGGTGGCCTCAGACGGGCAATACACTAGGCACCAGCAAGCAGAGGCACGGTCTTGTTTTTCCTTCTTTTTTAATAATGAAGCTCCACATAAAATTTAATTTGAACGACGATTCAAGGGCTAAAAACAAGTTTGAAAAAAGTTTGAAACGGTTGAAGATGTGCATTTTCTGACAATTTTTGCTTATACCACTGTCTATAGTGACTACATGTAATTTTAAGTTGTGTTAAATTTAGTCGGTTGAATTGTTACAATTTATATCCCTGAAATAAACCACAATAATTATGTCAACATAAAATGCCATTTTTTCCTTTAATGCACTGTCCTGTAAGACATGATAATTTCCAGTTAGCAACAATATGTTACTGGAGATGTTATACTCCTATTGTTCAAAACCAAAGACATCTGCAATATATAAAAGCTGGGTTGTTTGGGTGGGTGGACCTTCCGGTTAAGCGAAAAACTTGGTTGATTCAGTACTCAGAAAAGGATTTTTGTCTGCAGTGTTTGAATCTACTATTCAATCTCAGTACATCAAAGCCAAAATCCAAAGACTGCCAGAGACATGAGAGTCACTGTCATAAACATGAGTCTCCATGACTCAGAGTTATATGGCAGATGTAGAAGGTGGAGATTATGCTGAAAGAAGGCTAAGATCCAGGACATGGCCTGGATTTTAATGTTGTCGTGTCATTTGTTTTATAATAAGTGCCTGGCATTCATTGCCTTATGAAGTGCTTCTATTACAAAAAAGAATTCATTGTTAGTGAGAAAAAGCCTTTGGCTAAATGGCAAGGTTGACCAAGTTTTTGTGTGTCTACCAGATTTCCACATTGTTCATGTTACCTGGACTAAGCTGGTCCACATGGGGGGGACCAAGGGATGGATGAGCCAAATTTAGAAGCTGTGAATTAATTCCTTAGTAGCCACATCCCAAGAGACCGCTTGGCTGACTCTAGAAGAGGAGTCCTTCATCCCTGTTGTATTGTGTACATTAGAACATAAACCAGACACAGGTGTGGGCCCAGCTTCTCAGCAGGAGAGGACCAGAGAGTCTCAGTTTATTAAGTGATGGCTGAGAAGGAACCGTGGGCTGTACCTGAGAAGCCACCTTCTAACCTGTAACAGACGGAGCTGTACTCATAGTAAGGTGTGTGTGTCTATGGTATGTGGCTGTCTGTGGTGTGTGTATGGTGTTTATGGTGTGCGGTGTGTGTATATGTGTGTTTGTGATGTGTGTTTGGCATATGGTATGTGTGGTTATGTGCGTGTGTGTGTTATGTGGTATGAGTGCAGTGTGTGTGTATGAGTGAATGTGTGTGGGTGTGTGCATGCGTGCATGTGTGAGTGTGCAGGTGTGGTGTGTGTGGTGTGTATGTGGTGTGTGTGGTGTGTGAGTGTGTGCATGTGAGAGTGTGTGTGGTGTGTATGTGGTGTGTGTATATGTGGGGTGCTTGAGAGAGTGTATATGCTTGTGTGTGAGTTTGTGTGTGTGATGTCTTCGTGTGGTGTGTGTATATATAGTGTGTGTGTGTGTGTATCTGTATTTGTGTGAATCCAGGTTACAAGAAGTGTATTCTCTGCCTTCACTGCAAACAGAGGCATGGATGGTAGAACGTCTGTAACAGAAACAAGAGAGATGTGTTTTAGCGTGGTGGCCAACGACTCTATGACGGAGCTCCCTGTCTGCTACAGGGGAGGTCATGTTTACCACAGAGATGCACCTGTAAATGCTCCTCCACTTCTTCTTGTTCCCCATTGGCCCCTGACACACAGTGGGCTCTCTGCTAGTGTGTTTTGATGGATGGGCCTGAAGTCACACTGAGGTTTCAGGACCATCTTCTTTGCTTTGTGCAAATCCTTTCTCTTAAGAAAAAGTCCTAGAAGAAATGCCTAATATCATTGCTGTTAGCAAACACATCAGCTAAAGAAGTAATGTTTATGAGACAGAATGGGGCAAGGTTATTACGGAAATCATTTCACTTGCTAAGTTTTGCAGGAACATTATTATCGATAATACAATGTAAAAGAAACAAGGAAATAAAAACTAAGCTCTCCTCGGGACTGCTGTGATTAGATACTATTTTTTAGAGAATTCCAGTCAATGTTAAACATTTTACTCGCAATTACAACTGTGGGGGATGGAGTTAACAATGGATTGTCCTTGCTTTTGTATTTTCTGTCTCAAAAAAGCCCATCTGCCATCAGCGTTCTCATTTCTTGGAAGAGGATGTATCCAAAAAGGAAGCTGACTTTGAAAATTAGCTTCTCTAATTGGCTCTGAAAAACTCTGAGCAGTGCTTTCCTTTTCTTTTTTTCTTTTGTTGTTGCTCTTTGCAGTTGTTCTTGTTGCTTTTGAAGCACAGCAAGCAGTAAGATTATGAACTACTGGGGACATAATGGGCAGCGGTCTTTATTAATGGTACCACAAGTGGTTGCATTTAAGCCTCTGCTTAGCGTGATTACCTCCTAGTTATGATTTGAAGGACTCGTGTACAACGTTGTCCCTTTCCCTCATACCTCCCAGAAGCTGATGTCAACAGTAGTGCAGGGATAGGTTAGGGGAACTAATTGTGATGAAGTGAAAGTGTGTCACTCGACACTATAGTGTTATATTTAAAAAGAAAGAAAAAACAAACCGTTGACTTCGAGTTCACCCTGACTCCTGGTGACCCCCTGTGTGTGTAAGAATAGAACTGTGCTTCATAGGGTTTTCAATGGCTGATTTTTCAGAAGTAGATTGCCAGACTTTTCTTCTGAGGTGCCTCTGGGTAGATTCGAACCTCCAACCTTTTGGTTAGCAGCCAAGCACATTAACCATTTTCACCACCCAGGGACTCCTGTTACACTATACAGCTACAATAAGATGCAAACGAGGTAAAGGGTTTTTCAATGACCGAAGACCTTACAAATATCATATTATTCTCCCTAAATAAAATATGTCGACCCAGGAGGATAATACAGAGAGCTGCTCAAGCCTCATTTGTAGGTAATTTTATCAGATACTTTCTTTCTTGACCTGGTAGCTCAGAGAAGGAAAGTAACTGAGTACCTGGGGGTGAAGGCCAGGCAGTACAGTAATGCTCCATGGAAATGAGCTAGGAGAGCACGCCCCTCAGAGAATCTTTGCCAACTCACATAGTGATGGGGTCGTCATACTAGGCTGCCCTCAGTCCAAGTCACAGAGCAAATGGTTCAGTGTACAGATTGCCTTAAGAGGGACAAGAGGAGGAAACGGAGAAAGTTCATCTTGCCATGGCTGTAAGCTCCTTCTCTTTATGGTCTCACCCCGCCTTACTACTCTATTTCCCAAATACCCTGATATTGCCCTCTCCTTCCAAGCCATGATTCCATGATCATCCAAGAATGCTCTGTCAGGTTATAACAGAACAGACAGATGGATTCCCATTGAACATCATCACACAGGTTCAAGCGGGAGAATTCCCAACCTGAGGGCAAGTTTCAGCTTGTGCTGGTGACCTTCCCTTTACTGTTCTCATGTCACCACAGATACTATGAGATGTTAAGCACGCTAGCTTCTTGTACTGACAAGCCTAGTTTTTTACTTCAGATATTTTCCCCAAAGTCATGTTTTAATCAGGAACCTAAATTTCATAAGAAATCACCTCATACAGTACATGCTAGGTAGCTGATTTTCATACATGTTTTGTAAACACTGTTGATAGGGGATAGGTTTGCATCCGCCACAAAGCCATGACTCCTACAACAGGCATGGCGCTATTCATCATTATCTCATCTTTTTACTGCCATGGCACCTTGTCTGCTGCTGTGTTAGAGCAGCTGCAGTAGGGTTTGCATTATCTTACAGACGTTTCCCACTTGCTCAGACTACTGTAAACTCCTTGAGAGCAGGGATGACGTCTTCACTCTGTCTCTGTGTCTAACTCCTAGCACAGCATCTGGAACATCAGGAGACCAAAGAAATGTTTTTTTGTTTATTTTTTTACTTGAAATGAATTGAATAGAATAGTGGCTATTACAAAACTATTTCAAAAACATTTGAAAAAGTGAATGCTAAAAGCTGTCCTTGGAATACATCATATAAAATGTAAATGATCTAAAATACCAAGTTCCCTAATGATGTGCAATTTTCCCAGCTTGTGAGAGGATCTCATGTGGTTTGGAAGTATCCTACTTTGATATTTCACTATTATATCAATTTTATGTCCAAAGCCTGAACTGATAGAAATTTCAGAAACAGATAAGTCACTTTGAAATTTCCAAAACAGATGTGGGATATATAAAATGCAAAAGGGAGTAATGATATCAGGGAAAGCATCATTTCTACTAATCTTTTTTAATTGCAGGTACAGCAAGTACCTCATTCAGTGCATATAAAATGCATGACAGCAAGGCTTATAAAACATCAGGTCAAGGATTTGCTAACTGCTTCTATCAATCAACCAGCCAGGCACTCAACTCATCTTAATTAAATGCCTAAAGTGGGCAAAGCACTAGGTGAGGGAGATAAGTGGGTCACTGTGGTATCAGGCATGGTTTACCACTACTAGAATATAATGACTATAAATAATTTAAGCCACAATATAATGAAAAGCTAAATTATTCAGCATACATTATAAAGACGTAGACATTTTACAGAGAGGAATAGTCAAGGAAGGGCTTTATTGAAGATGTGGGATTGGAATTGAGTCTAGAAGAATGGGTAGAATAAGAAGAAAGAGAAGGGTAAGTGAAAGCCCAGGCAGGAGTGAGATAAAGGCAGGGGGAGGAGTAGGGAGCGTACTGACCAGGGTGGCTGCAGCCACATTGAGAAGCATCGTAAAAGTCCAGTAGAGGAATTAATATTTGAAACTATGGAAAATGAGGAGCCTCTGACAGATTTTAAGGAGGAAAATTCACTAAGGAAAGTGGTGCTGAAGAAACAATAATCTGAAAGCAGAGGCCAAGACAGACAATAGAATATTAATACTGTGTAACATTTTTTTATTTTTATTTTTAGAGTGGATTGTCATGGTTTAAATTACAGTAAACCACTCTATCCCTCCCTAGGAGCTTCCTGGGTGATGCTGGCAGACACACCTACATTCTTTTGTGAACGTGGATCCTAAGAGGTCCAGTCAGAACCCATGCTCGGAGAGAGTGTGTTCCAGTCCTTTCAGGAACATCGGGTATCCTAGGCAATGCTGAGCAGCATCACTTCCTCCTCCACCGACTAGCATGTGTTTAGAAGGTATGCCCAAGAAAGAAGTTCTTTCAGAAATCATCAGTAGAGGCAGAGACAACATGGCACCCTAGACAGATGCACCATGCCATCCCCTGCAGTAAAGACCCGAAAAACTAGGGAAAACGGATACAATTGTCAATCCTGGAAACCTGAGCATCAAATGAAGGGATAAAGAACTAGAACAAATACTAAATGGAAGAGAAAACTGACCAAAAACAAAGAACAAGGAGAGATACAGAGTGGAAGTTCCCTGCCAATTAATGTGCCAGGGTCAACATCTTGAAACACAGCTAGCAACGACCTTGGGCAGGGAGTACAGGAAGGCAACTTAAAGGAGCTCTCAACAGGAGATGGAGCACTTGGTAACTAGAGAAACATGCCTTCCAACGCCTTACCTTTCTAGTGAGTAGACACAAGAAACCCCCTACCCAGCAGCCTCCACCACTAGGGTCCACAACTAGGGTCCTTCATCCCAGCAGCCCCCACTACTAGCCCCTTCCCACCCTCTGGGCCCTGCACCCTCCCACTGTGAGGCTTTTTTTTCTTCCTTTCCTTTTTTCCTTTTCTCCTTTTCTTTTTCTCTCCCTCCCAGCCCCATTTGCCACCTTGCCCCCCCTTACTGCCAGCTCCCGCCACACTGCCATTTTTTTCTTTTTTCTCTTTTCTTTCTCTCCGCCGCCCCCTGGCCACTTAAGCCATCTCCTCATCCTACCAACCCGAGGTTCCGCCCTGAACTGACTTGAATGCCCCCACCGGGCCGCCATTTTTTTCTTTCTTCCTTTTCTTCCTCCCCCTCATCTCACCCCGTTTGCCAGTTCCTGCCTCACAGCCATAGCTAGACAGCCACTGGGCCCTAGCCATCCTTGGTTCACACCACCTCCATCTGCTGGCGCCCAACGCACAGCCATTTACTTATTAATTTTTTTAATGTTGAAATTTTTCTTTCTTTTTCTTTTTTTCCTCCTCTTTTATTTTTATTTTTTCCTTTTTCTTTCTTTATCCCTCTTACGTAGCTCCATTACACTACCTCTCCACCCTTCACGCCAGTCCTGGGTCCACCCCACCACACCTACTAGTTCCCACCATGCTGCCCTTTTTTTTTTTTTTCTTTTTTTCTGTATCTTTTCTTTCTCCCTCTCACTTGGCCCTATGCACCACCTCCCACTTCCTGCTGGACCCCACCACAGTAAAGCAGTAACAGGGCTACAGTGCCCAGGGGGAAAAGGCCAGGTGCCGCACAGCCTGCATTGCCCGTCCCCTCCCACCACTGAACCATATGGCAAAGGGCGGTGGAAGCTCCCACACCTCTGGACCAACATCAGAAGCCAGAAGGCACCTGCTTAGTTCACTCTCAGCCTCCCTCACCAAACCAGTGTACAGCAGAGTGGGCTCCCACTGCATTTGGTGCCTTCCGACCTCAATGATTACCTCTGGGTTGATGCAATTAAATTTTTTTCTACATGAGTAACCAGACACTCAGGTGATGGGCAAGGAAAATTACATTTTTATACTCATAAAACCTGCTCCCCTCCCCTTCTGAAAGAGTCTCCTTGAAAATCTTGTCCTTTTTCCAACCCTTTGGTGTGTATACACATCTTTCTAAGGATGCCTGGGCTTCACACTGTTTGAAATGCAAATATCTCGGGAGATAGCTCCCTAGTCTTCCTGGCACCTTGAGAGCTTAACATAGGAATCTAGTCTGGACTGTAACCATTTAGGACTCTTGGAGAGATAAGAGAAGATGTAGTGCCCTTCCGGATCAGAGCAATTAACTACACAAATAACTTTGGATCTAATTCACAGGAGATTCGAAGAGACTCAGGAGGTTAGGGCATTCACAGGAGCACTGAGAAATACCAGTTATGTAAACAATTTCAATTAATCTTAGTGTGTTTTTGCAGAATGTATTATTATGCCTCTTTCTCTAGTGTTGACCCTCTTAAAGACTATTCCCTAACATCATTTCCTCCTAAGATCACAGAAGTATAAAATATTAAGAGTACCAAAGGTCTTGGTCATCACAGTCCAGCTCTATCAAATTAGAGATGAAGAAACCAAGGGCCGGTGACTTCCCCAAGATCATGCAAGTAAAGAAGGGTGGCACTGGGACCAAACGCCAATCCTGATGACTTTAGATGTAGGGCCCTCTCTTGAATGTTACACGTCTCTAGTGCTCCTTTGGATTCAAATAGACAGTGATAACAGTCCTGTTGTCAATTTAACAGGTTTTTTATGTGTGTGTATGTGTGTGTGTGAGAGAGAGAGAGGGTATGTATGTGTGTGTTGGTAAGGGATTACTCAAAATTTTGAAAGCCAATGGGTTTATCAGTAATTACTGACATGAAAACAAATAATTCAGAAAAAACAAATCACAATTCAAAGGTCTTGACCCTGTTCAATGGTAAATGGTTGTAGAGCTAACCTTTCTACACTTCCCATCACTGTTTCTAACTTTTCAGAGCCAGAATATTTGGAAAGGGGTTGCTCCCAAAACCAGTTTTGGTCCCACAATGGGCAAATTTGTCTTCCCAGGTGAATGTTAGATACTAATCAGTAAGCTTTCCTAACGCACAAAAGATTTACAAGGCGGTTTTTACAAACATTGTAAACACTTTTAAGATATAAGCACTGTGCAAGGGTAATTTGTAATCATGATTATTATTCATATATCACAGAAAATTCTCAGGCTGTTATCTCAGTTCAATAAACCTTCTATACATAAGAAATAAAGAGGGTGGAATGGGAGTGATTTGTTAATATCTGACGATTCAAAACACTACCTACTCCATCAATTACCACATTTGCATTTTCCTGCTAAATGACTTGGCTAAAAGCTGTAAGCAATGTGTTTATTCTATAGAGATAAATTGTACAGTTGCTATGTAATACTGCTAGAGTCACTGTGAGTCAGAACCAGCCAGACAGCACACAACAGCAACAGTATTCACTATTAGGTATTTAACTACCATGAGCCAGATACTAAGGATACAATTATGAATAAAACTCAAATTTTTCCTCAGAAGGCTTGCAGTGTAGTTGAAGAGATTGGTTAATAAAGAATTAATCTCAACACAGTGTGGTAGATGCTACATGTTGTTGTTGCTAGCTGTCATCAAGTTGGCCCCAACTCATGGTGACCCCATGCACAATGGGATTGAACCTCTGTGATCCATAGGGTTTCCACTGGCTGATTTTTGAAATTAGATTGCCAGGACTTTCTTCCTAGTCTATATTAGTCGGGAAGCTCCACTGAAAACTGTCCAGCATCACAGCAACACACATGTCCCATTGACAGGTGAGTGGTGGCTGAAAATGAGATGTATTGGCTGGAAATTGAACCAGAGTTCCCTGCTTGAAAGGCAATAATTCTTCCACTGAACCACATAGGTGTAAACATAAACTGATACCTGATGAAGGAGGGTTGGGGTTAGAAACTTCAGGACAGGGTTATTAATTGTTGGGTATGCGGAATGAGGAAAGAAGAGAGATCAGAGATGGACTTTGTATTTCTAAGTTGGGGAAGTGGGTGGCTGGTGGTGTTTCATGCTGAAGGGAAGTCACTCGTCTCTTTCTCATGTAGCTGGCAATAGGAACAAGCTGGGTTTTTTAAAGGGACAGTTTAAATCATAACATGAAGGCAACCTTAATTTCCCTATAGTTAAACCTAACCATGAATAAGGCCAACATAGCTACCTGCTCTGCACATGTCAACTGATCAAAGCCCCAGATAATCCAGGGACTGGGGGAAGTCTTCTTCTTTTTTTTTTGGGGGGAAGAAATTAGATTATATCTGGTTTCTGTGAAACATCCTTAGCAAATAACTAATTGGACCAGAAATGGAAGTTCAGACATTTTCATATTATAGATGTTGGCATTGAAGAAACTAGCTCAGGACAATCTACAGGATGCTTCTGAACGGTCACAATAACCTAAACACACAAGGTGAACTAATGCTGAAATACAGTGACTCCTTAACTACTCTCTTGCCTCAACAAAGAAAGGTCTAATAGACTTGCCAACTACCTCGAAAGAAAATAAAAATTACAATAACAACAACAAAAATAGTAAAATTCAAGTAGATAAAAAAGAATGAAAAAGAACATTTATTCAGCCTTAGAAATCCTATGGGGCAGTTCTACTCTGTCCTACAGGGTTGTAGGGTTGCTATGAGTTGGAATTTACTCAATGGCAACTGGGTTGGATTTTTTTTTTTCCATAATATGTACTAGTGGCTATGTTCATGTTGTATATTAAAACTTCAGAACAACCCTGGTGTTATTCCCAAGTTATATGTAGGAAGACTGAGACTCAGAAATATTAAGTAGCTATCCCAAGATCATATAACTAATAAGTATGAGATTCAAAAATTCAAATCTAATTCTGCCTATTCCAAAATCCTTATTTTTTACCACAATATCACTAACCCCAAAGAACAAATACATTGTAAGACGACAAAAGCACAACAGCAAAAGACAAAGTAGATAAATGGGATCTCATAAAAATTAAATACTTTTGTTCATCAAAATACTTTATCAAAAAGTGAAAAGACAACCTGTAGTTTGAGGAAAATTTTCAGGAACCATATATCTGATAAGGCTCTAATATCCAAAATATATTTTTAAAAAATCCTTCTACAACTTAACAACAAAAAGACCAACAACTCAATAAAAGAAATGGACAAAGAAATTGAGCAGACATTTCAACAAAGAGGATGTTAAATTGGCAAACAAGCACACGAAAATATGCTCAATATCACTGTGGAAAACAGTTTGGCGGTTCCTCAAAAGTTGAACACAGAACTATCATTTGACCCAGTAATCCCAATCCTATGTATATACCCAGAAGAAGTGAAGGCAAGAATGCAAATAGGAACCTGTAAACCAAAGTTCATTGCAGCAATTTTCACAATAGCCAAAAGGTGGAAACAATCTAAATGTTCATCCATAGATAAATAGGCAAACAAAATGTGATAGATACACACAATGGAACACCCACTGAGCTGTAAAGAGAAATGAAGTCCTGATGCATGTCACTACACGGATAAACCTTGAAAACATGCTGAGTGAAGTAAGTCAGTCACAAAAGGACTTATATTGCATGATCTCACTTAAATGAAATAAGCAAATATATAAAAACCAAAGATTATTAGGGGTTACCAGAGGTGGGAGCGAAGAGGAAAGGGAGAGTTTTTGTTTAGGAGGCATTGAGTTTATGTTATTGGTGGTGGAATATTTGGAAAAGGATAGCAAGAATGGTTGCACAACTTGAAGAATGTAATCAATGTCACTGAATTGTACATGTAGAAATTGTTTAGAAGGCCTTTGTTTTGTTATGTATATTTTCACCCCAATAAAATAAAAAGAGAGAGAAAGAGAAGAATGAATACATTTTAAAAAATGTGCAGACATGAAAAATGGTTTGGGTAAGTTTCTACCTACTTACAGGGAGTCACTGATGTTTTCTTTACACACTTGACTGTGCCAGGCAATAGCAGTCCAGTTTCTAGGACCAAAGTAAGAACTGCCCAGCCTTCGTAGTGCTAGAAAAAGTAATCCTTCTAAGTTAGATGGAGTTGATCCCATGACTTTTTCTTTTGAAAGTGTAGAGAGAAGTAGGAGATGGACATGCTACTATCAGATGCCTCCCCAGGACACCTAAATTGTTTCTACTTTTAATATCAATATTTTTGACACTAAAGATAGCCCTGGAATGATTTTTTGGAGATATTGCGGGTTTGGTTCCAGACCAACTCAATAAAGTGAATATCGCAATAAAGCAAGTCACAGGAATTTTTTGGTTTCCCAGTGCATATAAATGTTATATTTACACTATACTGTAGTCTATTAAGTGTACAATAACATTATGTCAAAAAAAATACATACTTTAATTAAAAAAATACTTTGTTGCTAAAAAATGCTAACCATCATCTGAGTCTTCAGTGAGTATAATCTTTTTGCTGATGGAGGGTCTTGGCTCAATGTTGATGGTTGCTGACTGATCAGGGTGGTGGCTGCTGAAGGTTGGGGTGGCTGTAACAAATTCTTAAAATAAGACAACAGTGAAGTTTGCCACATCAATTGACTCTTCCTTTCACTAAAGATTTCTCTGCAGCATGAGATGCCGTTTGATAGCATTTTACCCACAGCAGAACTTCTTTCATAATTGGAGTCAATCCTTTCAAAACCTGCCACTGCATTAACAGCTAAGTTTACGTAATATTCTAAATCCTTTGTTGTCATTTCAACAATGTTCACAGGATCTTCACCAGGAGCAGACTGCTTCTCAAGAAACCACTTTCTTTGTTCATCTATAAGAAACAACTCTTCATCTGTTAAAGTTTTATCATGAGATTGCAGCAACTTAGTCACATCTTCAGGCTTCACTTCTAATTCTAGTTCTCTTGCTATATCTACCACATCTGCAGTTACTTCCTCCACTGAAGTCTTGAAACCCTCAAAGTCATCCATGAGGGTTGGAATCTTCCAAACTCCTGTTAATGTTGATATTTTGACCTTTTCCCTTGAATCACGAGTGTTCTTAATGACATCTAGAATGGTGAACACTTTCTAGAAAGTTTTCAATTTACTTTGCCCAGATCCATCAGAGGAATCACTATCTATGATAGCTATAGCCTTACAAAATGCATTTCTTAAATTACTCCTTGATCCTGCAGAATGGACGTTGTGTTAGCAGGCATAAAAACAACATTAATCTTCTTGTACATCTCCATCAGAGCTCTTGAGTGACCAGGTGCATTGTCAATGAGCAGTAATATTTTGAAAGGAAACTTTTTTTCTGAGCAGTAGGTATCAACAATGGGCTTAAAATATTCAGTAAACCATATTGTAAACAGATGTACTGTCATCCAGACTTTGTTGTTCTATTTATAGAGCACAGACAGAGTAGGTTTAGAATAATTCTTAAAGGCCCTAAGATTTTCAGAATAGTAAATGAACATTGGCTTCAACTTAAAGGCATTAGCCCGTAACAAAAGAGTCAGCCTGTTCTTTGAAGCTTTCAAGCCAACTATTGACTTCTCTTCTCTAGCTATGAAAGTCCTAGATGGCATATTCTTCCAATATAAGGCTGTTTTGTCTACACTGAAAATCTGTTGTTTCATCAATTATCTTTGCTAGATCTTCTGGATAACTTGCTGCAGCTTCTATATCAGCAATTGCTGCTTCACTTCGCACTTACATGTTATGGAGGCAGCTTTTTTCCTTTAACCTCATGAACCAACCTCTGGTAGCTTCAAACTTTTCTGCTGCAGCTTCCTCATCTCTCTGAGCCTTCACAGAATTGAAAAGAGTTAGGGCCTTTCTCTGGTTTAGGCTTTGGCTGAAGGGAATGTTGTGGCTGGGTTGATCTTCTGTCCAGGCCACTAAAACTTTCTCCATATTAGCAATAAATCTGTGTCACTTTCTTATCATTCGTGTGTTCACTGGAGTAGTACTTTTAATTTCCTTCAAGAACTTTTCTGTTACCTTTACAACTTGACTGTTTGGTGCAAGAGGCCTAGCTTTCATCCTGTCTTGGCTTTTGACATGCCTTCCTCACTAAGCTTAATCATTTCTAGCTTTTGATTTAAAGTGAGAGACTTGCAACTCTTCCTTTCACTTGAACACTGAGAGGCCACCATAGGGTTCTTAGTTGGCCAAATTTCAATATTATCATATCTCAGGAAGTAGGGAGGTCCGAGATGGGGAACGGCCAGTCAGTGGAGCAGTGAGAACACACACATTTATCAATTAAGTTTACTGTTGTATGTGGGCACAATTTGTGGCACCCCAAAACAATTACAATAATAACATCAAAGATCACAGATCACCATAACAGATAGAATAACAATGAAAAATTTTGAAATATTGCAAGAATTACCAAAGTGTGACACAAGGTCACAAAGTGAGCACATGCTGTTGGAAAAATGTCTCCGATAGACTTGCTAGATGCAGGGTTGCCATAGAATTTCGATGTTTAAAAAATGCAGTATCTGCTAAATGCAATAAAACGAAGTATGCCTGTAATTTATATATCATTATTTGTTTACAAAACTATAATTTGCAAGAAGTGGTTGACTGCAAAATGGCTTCAATTTTCCCCTTCCTATACCCAAGAGTGATTCTTCCATCCCTTGAATCTTGGATGCCCTTGTGACCTATTTCACCTAATAGACTGTGACAGCAGTGATGGCATGCCAGTTCTGAGCCCAGGCCTCAAGGGACCTTGCATGTTGTACTGTCTTTCTTGGAACCTTAAGCTGCCACATAGACATGCCTGGATTAGCCTGCTGGCACATGACTGTTAGCCAATTCCCAGTAGTCTCTTATCAGAACTACAACTCACCACAGACACATGCAGAAGCCCAGCCAAGACCAGAAGGGTTGCCCAGATGAGCTCAGCCTAAACTGACAGCCCATTGAATTGTGAGCTAAATAAATTGCTGATTTTTCAAGTACGTTTTGGAGTGGATCATTACATAGCAAAAGCTAAAAAAAGAAACGTTGTAATCAAGTCAGCTCCAACTCATGGCAATCTCCTGTTTGTCAGAGTAGAACTGTGCTCCATAGAGTTTTCATTGACTAATTGTTTGGAAGTATATCCTCAGGCTTGTCTTTGAAGCTGCCTCTGGGTGGAGATGAACTTTCAGCCTTTCAGGTGGCAGTCAAACGCATCAACCTTTTGTACTACCCAGGAATTCTGACTGATACATACCTCAGAATAATTATTGAGTATCTTCTGTCCCTTCAGAATTGAACTTGTTGCTTTGGGATATTTGAACAGGATAAAAGAGGCAAAAAGCAATATTGAGCCTTTCCTGAAGTAGCAAAGAACTTAAGGTGAAACACACACACACCAATAACTAATGAATTAAGCAGCACAGTAGATAATTATGTGATAAACTCTATGTACTGGTGAGCCCAGAGATGGCAGAGACAAGTAAATGGAATAAATCAACTTATTTCATTACCAAGAAGCTTTCAGTTTCTGCCAACATGGATAATCACAGCAACTAGGTTTTCCTTTGAAGAAAATTTGGCCAATAACTACATTATTAATAATGACTGACTCAGTAATATCCAGTGGCCTGGGATATCCATCCAGTTTCTTTTGCTTAGGTCTGGCAAGAACAGATGTACTCAAAATACCTAGTTTAATAAATATAGAAGAATTTTAATCCATTATTTATTTCTCACCGTCTGCATAAAGCCCTCTCAGGTAAAATTAATAAAAGCTTTATAGGGTTTGCAACTCAACAAAATATCCAAACAGAAATGTAGTGAAAACCAGATGCAGGCTAATTATAGAGAGATAATTGATTTTTTTTGTTAAGAAAAACCTCAAGAAAATGTTCATAAAATACTACTAAGGCATCCAAGTCTCAGTAATCTGTCTCACTTCTATAATGTGTCAGCAAAGAGAGGAGCACTCAGTCTTTTTCTGCGATGTGTTCATTCTTTTTTATTCTCCCCAAAACAATGCTGTCGTAAACATGTGATGCAACTCCCATCCAAACTCCACAATTAATGACACATTCCAGGAACACAAAAACAAGCATATAATGCAAGCCAACAAACTAGAAACCATCAAACCAGGATTTAAGATCATCTTGTTGACCATGATGGACCCATAGAGATTTCATTCTAAAACAAACTTACAAGACGATGTATACGCCACAAGATCATGGATTTTCCCTGTTTTAGACACTAGTGTGTCCAAATTTCTAAAACAGTGCCTGGCACACAGTAGGCACTAGTAAATATCAATACCTGAACACCATAGAAGCCACCTCACTCTCTGCAGCCACCGGGACAATACTATCTGTTCTTCTCTACGAGTCACTGAGAGTTAGGGATATTTAGAGATGGAATTCCAAATGCCAAACTAGGTGAAGCATGATTAAAAACATCATTCCTGTCAAAAGTCATCTCTCAAAAATTAATAACACCTATTTCTATTTGGTTCTAGTATATAAGGGTATTTAGTATATGGCAAGATAGTTTTCTAAATAATGGAGTAAAAGAGATGGATTATTAATAAATAACCTTAAAAAACTGACTAGCCATTGGCAAAGAAAAATCAAACATTACCTCTACCTCATTTCTTACATAAAAATAAGTTATTGAAGGATCACATATTAAAATGTAAAATAAATGAAACAAAAGAGTATTAAATTTGATTATATTTTTATAATCTTAATGGTGTGAAGGTGCCCCTTGCCATAACAAAAAAGTCAAAAGACATTAAAGAAATTAATAAATTTGAATATGCAAAATTTTAAATTTCTGTACAGAGAATACTACAATAAACAAGGTTCAAGTGAAAATGTCAATCTTGGAGAGAATTTATATTTTAAGTTTTCTAACCTTTTGCCTATTATAATATGTTTCTTATATATTAGTTAAAAAAACAAAAGATGAACTTGCAAAGTGTAAAATGGGCAAAAGATATGAATGGGCAATTCATCATAGAAATACAAATGGTTCATAAACATTGTATTTCTTCTTATTGGTGAGGCTGAAAATTACAATGGCAATATATTGCCACAATATTTGCGTGTATTAAAATCAGTGACAAAATCCAGCATTGACAAAGATGTAGGAGATAGTTATACCTACACTGGTTTTGGGACCATACACAAAATCTTTCTAAATCTCTCAATGGTCATGCCATGGTTCATACACACACACACACACACACACACACACACACACACACACAGAGACACCCACACACAAAAACACCTGTCAAACCTCTCAGGGACAAATGTTAATTATCAGAGACTCATAAAGTGGGAAAATAAATATATTTCTAAGTAAATAGAGCCCATCTTTCAAAGCGGTGCAACTATTTAATGTTTTGCAGAACGGTATTAGTTTCTTCCTCCACCCCTGCTTCCCAGTTGTACTCTTGCGTCTGGAAGAAATAAGCAAGTAGTCATTTCATTAATGTGCTCCCCCTCCCCTTAGCTACACAAAGTCCTAGCCTAAGCTTTGAAATAACATTTACAAAAATTCCATGAAATCTTTGGCCTTGTCACTTTCCTTCTAAGACAGCGGATGTTTTATTTTTCCCAGTTACATCTCATCCATCCAGTTTTATACCTACATACAAGTATTAATAAAAGCACACATAATCATATAGAGATATCTGGATGAATGATGATGAAAATATTAACAATGGTTTCCTCTTCATATTTTAAATAAATGTAGTCTTTTTACAATCAGAAAACATTTTTCAAACTACCTATATCCATCTCCATATCTGTATCTATAGCCATATCTATATCATCTATATCTATATCCATATCTGTATCTATATGTTTTTGTTTTTTACCAAGGCTCCCAGTGGTTTCAGGTCACCCTCTGACTGTCTGAAACCCTTTCCAATGACAATCCACACTCTCAAATGCCTCAAAAGTTTCAAAACTAAGCTATTTCTCCTCCTTTTTACAACTTATATCTTATCTTTCTTTGGTGTTAGGATCTGAGCTTACTATTTGAAGGAAAGCATCTCATTAGAAACACTAAGAGCTGAATGTAATCTTTGGAGTCATTCAGCCCAAAGCCTCCCCAAAGAAATAATTCTGTCTTCAACATTCCATATAGTTGATGCTGAACTAAAAAAATTTCTTGATGGGGAGTTTTCACCACATAAAGCAGTCCCATTTAAATTTGAATCACTTTACACAATGGAGAGTTTTCAAAATGAACCATAATCTACCTGCCACTAACTTCCAGCTATCACCTTAGTTATGCTGTTAGGATTTTCACAGAATAAATAAACCTTCTCTAAAAAGAGGAGCCTTAAAATATTTGAAGGCAACAATCAAGTAATAAAATGTCTTCAAAACTGACCCAAGCCTTTCTTTTTCCAAGTCAAATCAACACAGTTCCTTTATCCATCATGTTTGACATCACACAGACCTTTTCCATCTCACTTACTCTCCTCCAGAGAAGTTCTAGCTCAGACGTCTCAACTCTTGGCTTCTACAGATCCCTGAAGAGGCTTTCACTACACTCACTCAGACTCCCAATGTTATGATTAAAAACATGTATCAAAATGTTTATTAAAAAATAAATCTAACTTCCATTTCTGACAGTATGTTCTAGTAGATATCCTGAGCCTCCGCTCCACCAGAGAACACCAAAAAATGCTTAATAAGGTATTTTTGAAATGCCATCTTAAAAGGATATTTGAGGTCAAAAGAAAGTAAAGCAAAGCCTCAGAAGCCAAAAATGGGAGCAGGAGCTCAGAAACAGAGGAAACCAGGTTCTGAAGGTGGCAGTAGCCCTAAAGATAACTATGGGCCCCTAGCAACCTAAAGTTCTCCTCCCAGTTTTTACATATGGCTTGTTTAGAGCAGTCTTTGGATGGTGCAATGGTTAACAGACTCTACTACTAACAAAAAGGTTGGTGGTTCCAGTCCATCTAGAGATGCCTCAGAAGAAAGGACTAAAAACTCAATCATTAAAAACCCTATAGAGTACAGTTCTGTTCTGACACACGTGGGGTTACCAGGAATCAGAGCTGACTCAATGGCAACTGGTTTAAGTGTTTAGCAATTATTTTGGAAATTTTTTTTAAAAAGTACAAATAATATAAAGAAAAACAAAAATTGTCAAAAGAGCTTGAAATAAGGACCAGCAAAGTGGAATAAGAAAGAGAAAGTTTTTATTCACTTGTCACAGAAGAATTAGTTTAAAACTGGCTTCCAGTAGTTATCAGAGGTTTTCTATACTACAGGGACGTAGGTTGGTCAAGAAAGGGGAAAAGGCAAGAGGGAAACCAGAGGGTGATGTATGGGACAAGAAAAGCACTCCATTATCAGTTTTCAGAGGTAAATGATGTAAGGATAAGCAAATCCAAAAAGTGAAGTCCACAGTTAAGAGTCGATTTTAGCAAGGAGAATACATTCTGGAGTTTGGCTTTAGCAAGAAAATTTAGGCTAATAGCTTGAAGTTCTTGGTGTAGGGGTTACAAATGAATATCTTAGCTCTTTATGATCCATCCTGTTGGTTAAAAGGAAATCTTTCCCTTACCTATCATATCCAGGCATATACCATTCTGAATCGTTGTCATGGCATGGTCTTGTCTACACATGGTCATTAATTATACATCAGATTCTCTTTTCTGTAGAATTGTTTGTGGGGTGATCTGTCAATTGAGCAGCTGTATGTCAGCATTTAATGTCCTTTTCGGGATACCATGGATGAAGGGGATAAAGAAGCAAACAAAGAAAATAATTATTCATAGTGCTTGTATAATTCCTCTTAACATGATATAAAATCTCCAGGGACTAGCCAGAAAAGAAAGTAGCTTAAAGTTCCATGTTTGGCAATTTTCAATATTCTGTTGAGTGAATAGGGAACAATAGGTTAGGTTGGACAGAGTAAGGCATTTAGTGAGCAAGAAGGAAATGTTAAACATATAAACAGATGACACAATGATCTGATTCCCTGACCATGAACAGAAGCTGACCGCTTGCCAGTACTGTATGCTTGAAATCTCCAGCAAGTACAATTCATGGAGCAGGAAGATGTGATCCTTTTTAGTTAGGGAACATGGAAACAAAGATCAAATCCTTGGAGGCTAATTGCAGTGTTAGTGCCAACAGTATCTGTTAAAGTCCTTTCCAGCATGTCTCAAAAGCAGAAGTTCTTTACCAACACAAAGTCTTTACCAACATACAAAGTCTCTTGGTTATAGCACCTGCAGAGAACCCTCAAAACCTCCAATGAAAATAGAGCATAGATCTGTGAATTTAAGACTGTGACACAACCTTGCCTGCCTAAAATGAAGGTGACTTGAAGCACTTATTGATGAATGTCAAAGACTACAGCCTTCAGTATGGATTACACCTAAGTATGAAGAAAATGAAAAATATCACAACTAGATTGATAAACAACATGATGATAAATGAAGAAAAAATTGAAGTTGTTAAAAATTTCATCCTACTTGGATCAATATTCAATGTCCATGAAAGCAGAAGTCAAGAAATCAAAGGACATAATGCAGTGGGGAAATCTGCTGCAAAAGACCTCTTTAAAGTCTTAAAAAGCAAAGAAGTTGGGAGAAGGAGGGAGAAAAACTTTCTAGATAGTAGACACTTGTTATTTTTGGTGATGGGAAAGGCAATACCCAATATAGTTGAAGTCTGCACAACTAGACCAAGGTAAATGACACTAAGAAGTATGCAAGAGTAAGGGACAATTTCAGTAAATGCTGTAACCTACAATTTTGCAACAATATTAACAACCAAAAAATATGTGTGATTACATAGGTAGATGAATGTATATATGTGTATAGGAAGGAATATGTGAGTACATGTGCATGCATATATAGAAGTATCTGTAGACATATGTATATTCATGTTTGTGTGCGTTGTATATATATTCATAAATATATAATAAAGCACATAGAGGACACAGTTAACTGAGACTTCCTAGACATATCCAAACACTTCACAAGATTGGTTCACTGGGTTAAAGGGCCTACGATAACAGTCTTATGGGTCAGCTTGGTCAATTGGCACAACATAATTAATAAAGATAATGTTCTATATCCTAGTTTGGTGAGTAGCTTCTGGGGTCATAAAAGCTTTCGAGAGGCCATCTAAGATGCAATTATTTGTCTCTTGCTGTCTGGAGCAAAGGAAAGTTAAGGAAACCAATGACTCAAGGAAGAAATTAGTCCACAGGACTAATGACCCACATGAACCACAGCCTTTTCTAGCCTGAGACGAGAAGAGCTAGATGGTGTCTGGCTACCAACAGTTCTGACCAGGGATACAATAGAAGGTCCAGGATAGAATGGGAGAAAAACGTAGAATAAAACTCAAATTCCTAAAAAATGCCAGACTTACTGGACTGACAGAAACTAGAGGAACCCCTGAGACTATCGCCCTAAGATAGCTTTTGAATTTGGAACTGAAGCCACTCTCAGAGCTCACCTTTCATCTAAGTAATAGATTGGTTTATAAAATAAACAATATCATACGTGAGTATGTGGTCCCTTAAATAATAAAATACATGAGACCAAGCAGTCAACATTTACCCTAAAGCAAAGATGAGAAGGTAAAAAGGGGCAGGGAAGTTAGAGTAATGGAAACAGAATGGAAATAACGAGAAAGCTGACACATTGTGAAAAATGTAACTGATGTCACGGAACAATATGTATAAAAATTAGTAAATGGGAATCTAATTTGTTATGTAAACTTTCACCTAAATCACAATAAAATATTATTAATAAAAAAAGCAAAGAAGTCACTTTGATAGCTAAGGTGAGTCTGACCCAAGCCATGGTCTTTTCAATCACACCGTATGCATGCCAAAGTTGGACAATGAATGAGAAACTATTTTGTTCTGTAAGCCTTCATCTTAAGTGAGAATAACAGCACAATTGGAAGAGCATAGTCAATGTCACTGAACTGTGCATGTAGAAATTTTTGAAATAGTGTATCTTTGGCTATGTGTATTTTCACCAAAAAAAAAAAGGTTGGGAAGTTAGAGGGTTGATATGTTGTGGGGTTGTTAACCAATGTCATAAAACAACATGTGTACTACTGTTTCATGAGAAACTATTTGTTCTGTAAGCCTTCACCTGAAGTACAATAAAAAAATAAATAAAAAAAAAAGTTGGACAATGAAAAAGGAAGACAGAAGAATTGATGCATTCAAGCTGTGGTGTTGGTGAAGAATATTGAATATATCATGGACTGCCAAGAGAACAAATAAATCTGTCTTAGAAGAAGTACAACCTAATTCTCCTTAGAAGCAAGGATGGTGAGACTTTGACTTGCTTACTTCGGACACGTCAGAAAAGAGCAATCGCTAGAAAAGTTCATCATGGTTGATAAAGTAGTCAGCAAAAACAAGGAAAGCCATCAATGAGACAGATTGACAAAATAGCCACAACAATGGATTCAAACATACCAATAATCATAGGATAGCACAGGACAGGGTAACATTTCATTGTGTTATAAATAAGGTCACTATGAGTCGAAGCTAACTCGATGGCAGTTAACAACAATAATTTAGCTATATCACCTTAAAACTGAGTGTGAAAGGAGGGGATACTCCTAAATACATTGAGCACCTGGTAAAAAATTACAGAATAATAACCTACATTGTCCTATGGAAGAAGAATGCATAGCCATGAGGGCCAAAAGAAGAAACTTACACCAGCCAAGTTGGAATTCTTTGGATATCTTGGCCAAACGATGTCACTTAATCTTTCAGTTTTCCCAGAGCACTGTGGTTGGTAGGGACGAGTAGCTATTGAGACAATGGTAAAGCATTGTAAAGTTTCTTAAATACAGTTCCTGTGAGTACTTTTTTATCCCTGGGGAGAAAGGTTGGAACACCCCAGACTGGGAATACAAAGTTTAGAAAAATCTTCTGCTATTACCACCATTGTTGCCTCTCCAAGAAAAACTTTCACCCCTCCTGGAAACAGGCATACAGTACTCAGTGCATAGTCAAAATTCACAGCTGAAGGCAGTTGAATAAAATCCACTTATGGATTTAAATGTAACTTAAGAAATGGATTTTCGTCTTTTGCCCCACTTCTACACTTTTTCCAGAGTAATGAGTTTGACAGATGGGACAAGTGCCAGAAACAGCCTTAGAATTTGAATGATATTTCCCCAACAAAGCCTGAACAGTTCCGGATGGTGTACTATGTTAATCATCATTATCAGTGTGGAAGAGTGGAATCCTCTTTCGAGGTAAAACATTCAATTTATGAACATGTAGACAATGGAGTAAGAACATATGAGCAGAAATAACACTAACAAACCTGCATAAAGTATGCTGTGATCATCTCTGATTGTGTCTGATTGGCAAAGGCTTTGAAACCTAAAAACAAAATTAATTTGTAGACAGTTGCTGTACCAATATTTGGTACAATACTGTACCAGTCTTTGTTCTGTAATCCATATCTTTCAACTAGAAAGGCATGAAATTTTTAAAAAATATTTTATTGTGGGACTTCTGGCAAAACGGCACTCTAGGCAGAAGCACCACGCTGTCCCTCCACAGCAAAGATCCAAAAAACTAAGCTGAACAGAGAAAACAACAATCCTGAAACCCTAAAATATTAAATGAAGAGATAAAGAACTCAGCCAAGCACCAAATGGAGTGAGAAAACTGACAGAAAACAGACAGTGAGGAGAGATTCATGCAGAGGTCCCCTACCAGCTAACACAGCACAGATCCACCATCTTGGACTCCTATTGGAGACCAGCAAACAGGGGGTATGAGAAAGCAGCTTCACGGAGCTTCCAGCGGGAGACAAAAAAACTGGTAATTTGTGATGTATGCTTTCCCAACCCCCACCCTTCTTCACCCCCGCTTAGCCTCCACTGCTTCCCGTGGCCACAATCTCTTGTCCAGGAAGCACTGGTTGCTTGGATTCCACCAGCCCACACACGCTGGCTCTCTGAGTGCCATTTGTTGGCTGCTGGTGTTGCTTTTTTCTGCTTCTTCCTTACCTCTCACCACCTCCCCCTCCTTTCGCTCAAATACCTGGCTCCATGCGCCATCTTTGCTTCTTCCTGAGGGGCTGCAGAGCTCTGGTAATTTGTGATACATACTTTCCCACTCCCTACCCTTCTTCACCCACACTCAGCACCCTCTGCTTCCCGCGGACACAATCTCTTGTCCATGAAGCACCGGTTGCTTGGATTCCACCAGCCCACACTAGCTGGCTCTCTGAGTGCCATTTATTGGCTGCTGGTGTTGCTATTTTCCACTTCTTTTGATTTCTTCCTTACGTCTCACCACCTCCCCCTCCTTTTGCTCAAATACCTGGCTCCATGTGCCACCTTTGCTTCTTCCTGAGGGGCTGCAGAGCTCCGTTCGCGTGTGGAGCTGCTTCTCAGACAGGGCTGCTGCACCGGTGGGATCCCGGGGCTTTTGTTCGCTTGTTTGTTTTGAATTGTTTGTTTGCTTTCTTTTCCTTTTCTTGAGTTGGGAGCCAGTTCCAGCTGGGCGGTACTGCGCAGCTTGGAATCTACTCCCGCGGCTTGCACAGACGTGCAGAGGGATCCCTTAGGGCATTTCTTTTCCTTTTTTTTTTTTTCTGTTTTTTTTAGGGACTTTTCTTGTTCTTTTTTTTAAATTTGTTTTGTTTTCTTTTCCCTTTTTGTCTTTCTTCATTACTCAGTTTCTTGACTGTCTATATCTTCCTCCTCTTTCTGTTCCCTGAATACCTGGCGTTGTATTCCTCTACGCCTTCTAGCCAGGCTGTACTGCAACACCTAAGAACAACTTCCCAAGACCTCATAGCCGCAACGGTGGGATCCCTGGGAACTTTGCTGTTCTTTAACCTTTCTGATTTTTATTTATTCATTCTTTTTGTTTTTTTCTTCCTCTTCCCTTTTTTTTCTCAGTTTCATAGTCTCTCATCTCTCCACTCCAACAACAAGCTCCCCTAGCATTCTTTTTTGTTTGTTTGTATGTTTTTGGCTCCTGTTGCTCTCTCCTCTCCCTCATATCAATCTTAGCTCCACACAACAATCTCCCTGCTACAACCTGCCTACCTGCACAGTGTGCTTAACATCATACCAACAAGCAGCACAGGCACGGACTACTGGAACCTGCCCTGCACTGATTACCAACCCACTCTGGAGGCT
>NW_004443956.1:16029396-16030896 GCF_000243295.1 Trichechus manatus latirostris | reverse complement strand
AAAAAAAAAAGGGATGAAACAAATAAATCTATGATCAATAAAGGAGAAAAATAACTACTGAATGCCCCAAGGACAGCAGACAATATCAAAACATTTACAAAACCAGGACAGGATGGTTCCAGTAGGCATCCAAAATAAAACATTAGATGACGTCCCAATGGAAGAAAAGGCACTAGAACTAGCTAATAGGGAATTCAAATCTCAAATACTCAGAATTCTCCAAGAGCTGAAGCAAAAAGCTGACAAAAATGAGGAAAAATAGACAAATTCATTGAAAAAATAGACAAAAAATTGGAAGAATTCAGGAAAATAATGCAGAAACAAAATGATAAAATAAATTCACAACTAGAAATTATACAAAATCAACAATTAGAAATCCAAAAGATAAACAACAAGATTTCAGAAATGGACAGTGTCACAGGAGGGCTGAGAAGCAGATTTGAAACGGTGGAAGACAGGATCAGTGGAATTGAAGACACACACTTGGATATAACTCTGTTTGAGGAAAACTCAGAAAAAAGAACAAAGAAAAATAAAGAGACCCTGATAGTTATGTGGGATACAATCAAAATATAATTTGTTAGTGATCGGAGTTCCAGAAAAGGGTGAGATAACAGAAAAGACAGAGAGAATCACTGAAGAAGTGCTGACAGAAAATTTCCCAAATATCATGAAAGATGAAAAGCTGGTCATCCAAGAATTTCAATGAACCCCATATAAGATAGACCCTAAAAGAAAATCACCAAGGCATATCATAATCACACTTGCCAAAATGAAAGACAAATAAAGAATCCTGAGAGCAGCTAGTGAATAACAAGAGGTCACATACAGAGGACAAACAATAAGACTAAGCTCAGATTGTTCGGCAGAAACCATGCACACAAGAAGGCAATGGGATGATATATATAAAATCTTGAAAGAAGAAAATTGCCAGCCAAGATTAATATATCCTGCAAAACTCTCGTTCAAATATGATGGTGAAATTAGGTCATTTCCACATAAAAAGAAATTAAGGGAATACGTAAAAGCCAAACCAAACTTACAAGAATTATTAAAGGGAGTTCTTCGATCTGAGAACTAACAACTTCAGATCACAGGCATAATTTAGGACATAGGATTGTACCAGCCAGATACCAGTCTAGGAAATGAACTCTCAAGGACTATCCAAAACCAAAAGAATTACAACAGGGAATCAGAGCAGTTAAAAAGTAAATGATAACAACATCAAAACAATAAAAGAAGGCATAAATAGCATAGGTATAGAACCTTCTAACGGAGAGGAAGGCAAGGTGATACAAAGACATGGTAGACTGTTACAAACTTAGAAAGATAAGTGTAAAATTTATGGTAAATACAAAGTAGGTTAACAAAAATACTCATAAAAAAGAGGAAAAACAAAGTTTCATCAAAAACAAACCTGACAAAAACAAAAGAAATGGAAAAAAAAAAAACAAAAACAAAAGTAACTCAGCACAAGAGAGTAAGAAGAACAAAGAAAAC
>NW_004443956.1:16005256-16023509 GCF_000243295.1 Trichechus manatus latirostris | reverse complement strand
CTTTCAGACCTCCCCATGTTACCGGTATTGCAGATCTCTGTTGTTCAGTGTCCATCCCCAGGGGAAGGGGTGATTTCGGGTCGGATGGTGGCACTTCAGTGTTCATCCCCGGGGGAAGGGGTGCCAGTGTCAGTTGTAGCTCTGGAGTCAGGTCGGATAGCGGCCACCGAAGGGGTGATGGCGGCGGTTCAGAGAAGGGAAGGGGCGGCGCGAAGGGGAGCCACAGTGTGGGGTGCGTCTGGGACCCCAAGTCGTGGCCAGAGCACAGAGCCCACTTTCGCCTGCCCAGAGCCTCCAGGCGGGGCCGTCCCAGGCGGTGACACCCCAGGCGACCGGGCCAGCGAGCCTGGGCAGTGGCAACCTGGGACTGGGCTCAGAGTGCTGCGGGACGGATGGAGCACAGGCCGCACCACACTGGGAGTGGGAATCCAAAGTGGACCTGTAGGAGACAAAACAGCCACATACCCTCACCCCCAGTTTAATAATTCTACAGGTCCTTGCCAGACGGAGGGATTTTGAAGATCTTTATAGAGGACCTGTGGGCGAGGTCGGGTGTCAGAGGGGATAAACTGTCGTTCTGCAGCAGTACGACCATCTTTGGCAACCGATAAAAAGTTAAAAGGTAAAGAGAGCTTTGGCAAGTCTTTCATTCTGGTCACATACTCTAGACCCATCATCTCCCCCTTTTGTTTATTTAAGAGCTGTTTGAGAGTATGATGGGCACATTCAATTATGGCTTGCCCTTGAGAGTTATAAGGAATGTCAGTAGTATTAAGAATATCCCAAGTTGCACAAAATTGTTGAAATTTAGCTGAAGTATATGCAGGACCATTATCAGTTTTAAGAGCTTGGGGACATCCCATAGTTGCAATGGCTTGGGTGAAATGACGACAGGCATGAGTAAAATGTTCTCCAGAAAGGGCTGTAGCATAGAGAAACCCAGAATATATTAGCCCAATGAAAGCCTTTACCACAGCGGGGACACTGTGCCTTGAAGAGAGCTAAAACAGCCCGACAGTCAGCATTAGCATTTTCATAAGCAAGCTGGAGAAAAAGAACTTCAGCTGCTTGTTGATTGTCTAACTGTCGGGAAATGGCAGATTCAATTAAAAGCAGAAGTTGGGTAAGGGCTTCTTCTGACACCTTAAGCTTAGCGGCCTTTAACAATCCTAACAACTGGGTTTTGTGTTGACGCTGCTCAGGAGAAAGAGAATTCCCCATAGCGAGAAGGAATAGGAAAATGAAGGAAAGAATGATAAGAGAGCTCCTGGCCTGAAGCCTGAAATCCCTTGGGAGCGGTCAGGAAAGACCTGCCACTCTGGGGCTAAAGCAGCCTGATCTGAGTGTGTTTGGGAAAATTCCGCCCGCGGAAAAACCCCACCGTTCTCGGGCTGTGCCTTTAAACAGCCTGAAATCGACGTCTGATACTCACCACCTAAAGGGATTGAGTGCGATGGCGCCTAAGCAGCTATACGGCGGTCTGCCCTCACACAGGGCACCATCTGTTGCAGCGCCCTCACACAGGGCACCAACTGTTGCAGCTGTGATGGTTGTTGGGGCGAAGGAGACAATAACCAATGCCACAACTCTTACAGAGAAGTGGGGCCAGGAGGATCACTCTGAGGAGTTGAACCCAGCTTCAGTCCCAGGAGTTTATTTTATAGTCAATACAGCAAACAGTGAAGCAAATAACAGAACAATGGGCTTTGGGTGAATAACAATTAGTTTTGGGCAAGGGAGGAGGAACTCAGGTAAACAAGCCAATCAGTAACAGGTTTGGAAAAACAAGTCGTGACAAGTCTCAACATGTTGGGGACAAGTCTCAACATGTTGTGCAGCATAGAGGCCTTTATACAGCCATATTTTAATGGCACATATCCTCACACACACAAAGTAAGATCAGCAGAAAATAAAACAATACCAAATAACCATATTAAGCTTTAGAAAATAAATACATTTAAAATAACTAAAGAAATAAAACTGAACTTTGAAAGTATAAACGAGCAACAGGAAACTATTTAAAAAGATCAGAGAGTTCAAAAATAAGTAAAATAGAACTTTGTTTCAATTGTTGAAATTAAAAACTTGAATTACAGATTAAACAGTAGATTAGACATAAATGAGGAACAGTTCATTTAAATGGAATTAAGACCTAGAAATATTGTCTAAAATGCAACATAAAGAAACTAAGAAATTAAAAAGAAAAAAAGTCTATGAGATACTAAGAATAGAATTAAATGGTTTAATATATTTCTAATCAGAATTCCAGAAGAGGATGGTAGAGAGAATGGAAGGAGAGAGGCAATGTTCATAGAAACAATGTCTCAGAGTTTTCCAGAATTAGTCAAGACTTAAATCCTCAGATTCAGAAAGCACAAGAAAAAACAAACTAATTTAAAGCAAAATCTATACTTCTGAGTAAAAAAAAAAAAGCACTATTAGTGATAGAGAGGGTAACTATACAATGATAAATTTTCAAATAACCAGAAGGAAATAACAATCAGGAGTTAAATACATATATTTAAAAAAAAAAAAAAGTTGCTGTTGATTCCAACTCATGTATTTCAAAGTAGAAACCCTTCATAGGGTTTGCAATGGCTGTGATCTTTTGGAAGAAAATCTCCAAGCCTTCCTTCTGAGGCAGCTATGGGTGGATTAGAACCACCAACCTTTTGGTTAGTAGGCAAGAGCTTAACTGTTGGTGCCATGGAGGGACTCCACATACCTATATGATACAGCCTCAAAATATACACCAATTACTCTCAGTTTTTCTCTTAGTTTTTGATGTATCTACAATCAATATGGAAGATAATAAATACTTCTTTCTGAATTACTGATAGGAAAAGCAGAAAAAATAATAAATGTATGAAAGATTAGGACAACAGAATTAACAATCTTGATTACTTATATATAAATATAAATTATGCAACAATGTAAAATATATATTTATTTAAAGCATAAATGGTACATTTAGAAAAACAACAATGTCTTAAAATAACAGAATTTCAAATAGTTAATATAACACATATTCTCTTACCATATTGTAGTTAAATCAACAGTGACTGAAGTAAGGGTCAACAAACATACTCCATTTATTGAAAATTAAAAATATGTATTTCAAAATAACTTATAATAAAAGTAATCACAATGTATGAAATTTAAAATGGTTAAAATTTAAAACTTTTAGAATATTGATAAAAATACTACATATCAAAACATGTGGGGGTGGGGCAGCTAAGCTGCACTTAGAAGAAAATGTATAGTTTTATGATTACTTTAAAAATAAAAGAAAGATTAGTAATAAATAAGCTAATCAACTTGTTTTAAAAAATAAGTAAAAATATTGATATAAAATAGGTAAGAAAAGAAAACAGTGAAATAAAAGTAGAAGGAAAAATGAGAGAGGATGACTGGCAAAGTCATTTCCATAGAAACAGTAATAAAATATAGAAATATCTGGTGAATTTGGAGAAGAAGAAAGAGGAGGAGGAGGAAGACAGAAAAAGAAAGAGAACAATAATAACATTACAAATGAAAAAAATGTGCATAGCTACACTTTGAATGAGGAGCCCTGAAGGCACTGTAGTTAAGCATACAGCTGAGGTTCAAATCCACAAGATGCTCAGCAGGAGAAAGATGTGGTAGTCTGCTTCCATAAAGAAATCCTATGGGGCAGTTTTACTCTGTACTATAGGGTTGCTATGAAATTTAGATAAGTGGACAAATTTCTTAGACATATAGCTTAACAATGCTAACTCAAAGGGGAAAAAACAGAAACCTTGAGTAATCCTATAGTCACTAAAAAAACTGAATCAGTGGATAAATATATTCCCTAAAGAAAGCTCAGCTGTCTTTATCAGCTCAGTACCTTCTGCCAACTTTTAAAAACAACATCAACTTGACACTTTATTCTACCAGAGAATAGCAAAAAAAGTATTTCTACCTCATTCTATTAGGTCACTAAAACTCTGAAAATGAAAACCAAATAAGAACAATATGAGAAAGAAAAATCATAGGTCAATTATTTTTATGATCTTAGAAGGCAAAATTCCTCAAAAACTTTTTGCATAATGAAATCCAGTAATGTATTTCAAAAAAGATAACCACATAGTTATCTCATTTAATTTGCTGACATAATGAATTACATTAATAGATTTTCTAAAGTTAACCTACTCCTAAAATTTCAGAAAAAATTCCACTTTTTTATGAAAGATTATTGCAGTAAATGCCAAAAAAGTTAAAATCTTTGGAATCCTTTCACATTTCAAAAAACAAACAAAAGAAAAAAATCTTAGCATAAAGGAATTAACTGTATAAATAGCATCCACAAAGATCACAGTGAAAATCATTCGTAATGGTAAAATGATAGCGGAATCTTTCATCTGATATAAAAAGAAAAAATGTTGTTAGCAATGCTTTTATGTAATATTAAAGGAAAGTCCAAAGAAGTGAAATAATGCCAGAAAATAATTAAATATAAGATTTGAAAATAAGAAAACTGACATATAATTGTTTTTGTTGAAAACCCCAAGGAAGACCCATAACAAGAGAAGAGATTGAAAAGGTAATAAAAGAAAAAAAAAATCTCCCAACAAAAAAAAAAGCCCACCCAGATGTCTTCGCTGGAGAATTTTACCAAACTTTCAGAGAAAAGCTCAAGCCAGTACTACTCAAACTATTTCAGAACATAAAAAAGGAAGGCATACTTCTGAATTCATTCTATGAAGCCATCATAACCCTGATACCAAAACCAGGGAAAGATACCACAAAGAAGAAAATGACAGACCAATAGATCTCATAAATATAGATGTGAAAATTCTTAAGAATATTCTAGTCAATAGAATTCAGCATTATACCAAAAAATAATACACCATGATCAAATGGGATTCATAACAATTATGCAAGGATGGTTCAACATTAGAAAATCAATCACATAATCCACCACATAAATACAACAAAAGAAAAGAACCATATGATCATCTTAATTGACTCAGAAGAGGGATTTGATAAAGTACAACACCCATTCTTGAAGAAAAACTCTCAGTAAAATAGGAATAGAGGGAAATTCCTCAACATAATAAAGTGCATCTATATGGAACCAACAGCCAACATCATTCTCAATGGAGAGAGGCTGAAAACATTCCCCCTGAAAACTAGAACAAGAAAAGGATGTCCTATATCAATACTCCTATTTAACATTGTGCTGGAAGTCCTAGCTAGAGCATTAAGGCAAGAAAAAGAGATAAAGGTCATCAAAGTTGGAAAGGAAGAAGTAAAACTATACCTACTTTTGGATGATTTGATACCATAGTTACAGACCCCGAAAACCCCACAAGAAAACTATTGAAACTAATAGAAAGATTGAGCAGAGTAGTAGGATACAAGATAAACATACAAAAATCAGTCGGATTCCTATACATCAATAAAAAGAACTATGAAAAGGAAATCAGGAAAGTAATATCATTTATAGTAGCTCCTAAAAAAGTACAATACTTAGGAATAAATCTAACCAAGGACGTAAAAGACCTATACAAAGAAAACTACAAAACACTACTGCAAGGAACCAAAAGAGACCTACATAAATGGAAAAACATAACCATGCTCATAAATAGAAAGACTGAACATTGTGAAAATGTCAATCCTACTGAAAGCCATCTACAAATATAATGCAATCTCTATCCAAATATCAACAGCATTCTTTATCAAGATAGATAAACTAACCACTAACTTTCTATGGAAAGGAAAAGGGCCCTGGATAACTAAAGAATTATTGAAGAAGAAGAACAAAGTAGGAGGCCTCACATTACTTGATCTCAGAACCTACTGTACAGCTACGGTAGTCAAAAGAGCCTGGTACTGGTACAACCACAGACACATTGACCAATGGAACAGAATTGAGAACCTTGATGTAAATCTATCCACCTATGGCCAACTGATCTTTCACAAAGGCCCAAAGTCCATTCAATGGGGAAAAGACAGTCTTTGTAACAAATAGTGCTGGCAAAACTGGATGTCCATCTGTAAAAAAAGAAACAGGATCCATACCTCACACCATACACAAAAACTAATTCAAAATGGATTAAAGACCTAAATATAAAGCCAAAAACTGTGAAGATGATGGAAGAAAAAATAGGTCAACACTAGGAGCCCTAATGCATGGCATAAATAGGATACAAACCATAACTAACAATACACAAACACCGGAAGATAAACTAGATAACTGGGATCTTCTAAAAATTAAACACTTATGCTCATCAAAAGACTTCACCAAAAGAGTAAAAAGAGCCTGTGCAAATTGGGGGGAAAAAAAAATTGGCTATGACATATCTGACAAGGGTCTAATCTCTAAAATATATAGGATACTTCAACACCACACAACAAAAAGACAAATAACCAAATTAAAAAATGGGCAAAAGATATGAATAGACACTTCACCAAAGAAGACATTCAGGTGGCTAACAGACACATGAGGAAATGATCCTTATCTCTAGCCATTAGAGAAATGCAAATCAAAACTACAATGAGATATCATTTCACCTTGACATTACTGGCACTAATAAAAGAACAGAAAATAACAAATGTTGGGGAGCTTGTGAGGACATTGGGTCTCTTATGCACTGCTGGTGGGAATGTAAAATGGTGCAACCACTTTGGAATATGATACGGCACTTCCTTAAAAAGCTACAAATAAAAATGCAATATGATCCAGCAATCCCACCCCTAGGAATATATCCTAGAGAAATAAGAGTCGTCCTTCAAATAGACATACACATACCCATGTCTGTTGCAGCATTGTTCACAATAGCAAAAAGCTGGGAACAATTTAAGTGTCCATCAACAGATGAATGCATAAACAAACTATGGCGCATACACACAATGGAATACTACACAACAATAAAGAACAACGATGAGTTTGCAAAACATCTCGCAACATGGATGAATCTGGAGGGCATTATGCTGAGTAGTCAATCACAAAAGGACAAATACCATATAAGACCATTATTATAAAAACTCAAGAAAAGATTTGAACGCAGAAAGAAACAATCTTTGATGGCTATGAGGGGGGGCAGGGGTGGGGAAGGAAAAATACTAACTAGTGGTAACTTTGGTGAAAGGTAAGACAGTACACAGTGCTAGGGAAGTCAGCACAACTTGACCAAGGAAAAGTCATAGAAGCTTCACAGACATCCAAACTCCTCTCAGGGAGCTCAATTGGTATAATGTAGTTTGTAAAGAAAATGTTCTACATTCTACTGTGATAAGTAGTGTCTGGGGTATTAAAAGCTTGTAAGCGGCCATCTAAGATACATCTACTGGTCCCATCCGGTCTGGAACAAAGGAAAACTAAGAAAATCAAAGACACAAGGGAAAGATCAGTCCAAAGGACTAATGGACCACAACTACTACAGCCTCCACTAGACTGAGCTCAGAACAACTAGATAGTGCCCGGCTACCACCACCAACTGCTCTTCCAAGGATCACAATAGAGGGTCCAGACAAAGCAGGAGAAAAATGTAGAACAAAATTCAAATTCACAGAAAAAAAGACCAGATTTACTGGCCTGACAGAGACTGGAGAAACCCCTAGAGTATGACCACCAAACATCCTTTTAACTCAGTACTGAATTCACTCCCAAAGTTCACCCTTCAGCCAAAGATTAGACAGGTCCATAAAACAAAGAATAACACACTTGAAGAATGTGCTTTATGGTTCAATTATGTATTCCAGACTAAGTGGGCACACCAGTCTAAAAGCAAAGATGAGAAGGCAGGAAGGGACAGGAAAACTGGACAAATGGAAACGGGGAAACTGGGGTGGAGAAAGGAAAAGTGTTGACACATCTTGAGGTTGGTAACCAATGTCACAAAACAATACGTGTAATAATTGTTTAATGAGAAACTAATTTGCTCTGTAAACTTTCACCTAAAGCACAATTAAAAAAAAATAGAAAACCAAAAAGAATCTATAGACAAGTTTTATAGATGATTTAAAAAAAGGTTTAACAAGTTGGCTGCTATAAGATCAATACAAAAATATTTGCAAGTGAGTTAATGTTCTTTTTAAAAAATCTGGGTGTTGGTTAAACGGGCATGTTCATTGTGAAAATTCATCAAACTGTACTGTTATGAATTGTACCATTTTTTGTATTTAGGTTATACTTCAAGAAATGCTTATTTAATTAGTTCACCCTTAGAAGACATCATAATTAATGGTGAAAGTTTTGTAAGTATTTCATTAGTAATTAGATAAAAATCCCTGCCAAAAATACTTCCGTTACAATTTTCTTGGAGAATCTACCAGTATTGGAAGAGTCCAAACGGCTCTAATGTTGATTTTCTACAAAAAAAGACAAAAAGAATCAATAGACTTTTAAACCTTTTAACAGCTTTTAGCAGAATTTATCAAGTTTACTGGATAAAAGTTGTAGATGAAAAAAAATTTAAAAAAAAATTATCAATATAGGCATGTTATATGAATGGCAACCTGCTCGCTGGAGATTTATGTTTCCATTACACAACGTGGCACTGTTGCTAGGAAGCAGCTGCCTAGCCAGGAACTACATTTTATACGACCTTGGCAACACCTAGTATCCCTGGGTGTTGAAAATGATTAACTCACTTGGCTGCTAACCAAAAGATTGGTGAGTTGAATCTACCCAGATACATTGCTGAAGAAAGGCCTGGCAATCTACTTCTGAAAAATGAGCCATTGAAAATTATATGAGCACAGTTCTGCTCTGATACATATGGGGTTACCACGAGTTGGAGTCCACTCAAAGGCAACTGCTTTTGGTTTGCAACATATGACAGTCATAGCCAATGACATATGAGCAGATGTATGTCTTTCATTTCTGGGCCAATGCAGTTAAGCAGAAGGAATGACTTCTCCGCTCTTCCTTCGCCTCTATGGTGATCTAAGAAGCCTCATGTGAAGACGAAAGAGCCACAGACGTAAGCTGCCCGTATTCTTGAATCACCTCATGGAAGGCCTCCTATAAGCACCCACGATGGACTGTTGTGGGAGTTGTCAGTGTCTTGGAGATGGTGATTTGTGTGCAGCAAGCTGACTGGGGAGTGCTCACAGGAACAACACCTGTGAGGGAAGCAGGGCAGAGCAAAGGAGTTGTTGAACTGAAATGCAGTTGTTACAGAGGCCTCAGCTGATCTCATGGGAAACTCTGGGGCTAGGATGAGACTTCAGAGTTATCCTTTGTAGATTTACATCACCAGTGGGCTGGATGTGGGCTGCCTCCAGCAGGGGGCCTAAACTTGGGGAGGTGACTTCCTTTGGACAAGGACAATTCCCATGAGCTGTCAGTCTCAGAACCTGGAGGATAGAGAGCCTTGTTTTGAAAGTGGGGGTTGGGCGGGGATCTGGGAAGCTCACCGTTTCATCTACTACAGCCAATAATTTGTTGCTCTTTGTTTCAGAGAACTCTATATTTCTGTACTCTGTGCTAGGGTTGGGCCCCTGCACACCTCATTACCGGTTTGCCAGCTGACCTCTTGTTAGGCTCTGCCAACAGCGACCACTAGAGAGATAGGAAGACAGAAAGAAGGACATACTCCTTCCTGTCTGCTTCATGTTGGTTCCCTGTTCCTGTTCATTTCCTTTTAACAATGCTTCTTCACTCTGGCAGCAGCATCAACTGTTTTTCCAACACCAGCCTCATGACCCCCTAAGGAACACAAACCCAGCAGGATAGGGACTCCTCCTCAGAGGTCTGGGTCCAAGGCCCATAGGGCTTCTCCTCTGAGCTCAGAACTCCCAGCACCAGCCAAGAAGCATCCCTTCTCAGAGTTCTTGCTCTCCTGCTATAACAAATATTTATGTACTTTGATAAGCCTCTAGCAGTCTTATTGCTAATTTTCTACATAGCTAACTTTCATATATTAAAATTAGTTTTTATAAAACTACCTTGAAAAATGTACAACCTACAATGTTCATAACTTATGAATTAGTACTCAAGGCCCCCATTTACCATGTTGTTTAGGTTCTGAAATAGAGTTTCCCTTTTGAGATTAATCAGATAACTTAGTTCTCCACTCTCTTTCCTAAATTGGAATATAACTGGGCAAGTAGAGCTAGAGTGGATAAAGCACATGCTCTGAGACGTGCTGGAAACAATTACAAGGATACTTTGTAATTTTTACAACAATAATGGCATGAGTTTAGGAATTTTTTAAATGTCAGGTTCTCATTAAAAACAGACTACATTTTCATAACTGCAGACAATGGCAGCTGGTCTGACATGTTGATTGAAATCAGGAGAGCCAATTTAAGTATCTGTAGATAGTGAATTTGGATAACTTACTCTTTTTTTTTTTTTTTGGTGGCTTGGATAACTTATGGAAATGCTGGTGGCGTAGTGGTTAAGTGCTATGGTGGCTAACCAAAAGGTTGGTGGTTTGAATCCACCAGGTGCTCCTTGGAAACCCTACGGAGCAGTTCTACTCTGTCCTATAGGGACAATTATGAGTCGGAATCGCCTCGACGGCAACGGGTTTGGTTTTTGGTTTGGATAACTTATGCACTCTGTAATAGGTAATAAATATCTATGAAGGTCCTTCTACATACCAGAACAATATTTTAATAAAACTTTTTAGAGTTTAAAAACAGGACTAATGAGGCACAGCAGTCCAGGGACAAGGGCTAGAAGGCAGAAGGGGACAGGAAAGCTGGTGATAGGGAACCCAAGGCTGAGTAAGGACAGTGTTGATGCGTAGTGAGGTTGTTAAGCATTGTCATAGAGCAACATGTGTACTAACTGTTTAATGAGAAACTATTTGCTTCTGTAAACCTTCATCTAAAGTGAGAATAGCAGCACAATTGGAAGAGCATAGTCGATGTCACTGAACTGTGCATGTAGAAATTTTTGAAATGCTGTATCTTTGGCTATGTATATTTTCACCAAAAAAAAAAAGGTCGAGAAGGGAAAGGGTTGGCATGTTGTGGGGTTGTTAACCAATGTCATAAAACAATATGTGTACTGACTGTTTAATGAGAAACTATTTGTTCTGTAAACCTTCACCTGAAGGTCAATAAAAAAAAAAATTCTTTAGAGTTTAATCTCTCAAGCTTTTTTTTTTTTAAATATATACCCTCTTTTGATACTTACAGAGGTTTTACTCCATATCCTTTCCAAAATCAAGTTGTAATCCCCAATCTTTTGGGACTCACTACTCTAAAGTCATGCATAGTTGGTAATGTAAAAAGATGGCTTTGCGGTCCACTGAGTAAAAGAATGATTAGGCTGCCTTGACAATATGGACTACTTAAACTTACAAATAAACTCTAATGGATCCCATTCAGATTTTTAATATTGATGAAATCATAATATTATTACATAATATCCGGCACTTGGGACTCAATATCTCATAGATGAGTGCTTCATGTTATATCTAGCAGACTCAACCCTCACAACAGCACTGCACAATAATTATTATCCCCATGTTCACAGACAAGAAAATTAAGGGAAATCATACAGCTAAGCTATACACCCAAGGAGGAGTGGATCTCTATACATAATGACAAGGAACACCACAGATAGACAACACCAAGATGTCCAGGAAAATAGTTCCTATTGGTTTGTCCTTAAATTTTTGCCTCAATGACCTCTGTTTTCTAGCTCACTTCAAATATTACGGATGGTGGAGACTCTCATCTGCAATATGTTAACTGAATAGTTCATATAACATTCGTGGTTGCTTCACCCCCAATGCCCAGTCTTATTTTTCCTTGAACGGCCTTAGGAAAAAAGTGCAATGGCCATTGGAATTTGGAAATACTGGGGAAAAGCCTTTTGAATTCTAAAATCCACACATGACAGGTCAGAACTAAGATGTGATACATAATTTTCAAGAGACAAAATGGATCTCAGACTGGCAAGACTTAATTAGAAAATCTAAATAAATGAATATAAATAAATCATCTATAATTCAGAATGAGACAGTCACTTAAGCAAAGGTCACAGTGCCCATAAAAGCACTGAGCAGTGTAGTGGAGGTTTATGCAGCTGGTTACGTATTTTATATATAATTATATACATATGGATGTATCTAACTTTATATATAATTATGTACTGATACTATAATTATATTATTGTTGGTTATCCCACTAACAAGGTTTGTCTAAGTAGTGAAGATGTCTCAAGGTACTTTAGTTGAAGAAAATTTTCTTTTTTTTTTATTGTGCTTTAAGTGAAAGTTTACAAGTCAAGTTAGTCTCTTATACAAAAAATTAGACATACATTGTTTTGTGACCCTACTTGTTCTCCCTATACTGTGACAGCACACTCCACTCTTCCTTTCCACCTCAGATTTCCTGTGTCCATTCAACCAGCTCCTAACCCTCTCTGCCTTCTCATCTCACCTCTGGACAGAAGCTGCCCATTTAGTCTCATGTATCTACCTGCGCTAAGAAGCACACTCTTCACAAGTATCATTTTATGTCACATAGTCCAGTCTAATCTTTATCTGAAGAGTTGGCCTTGGGAATGGTTTCAGTTTTGGGCTTACAGAGAGTCTGGGGGCCATGTCTTCTGGGGTCCCTCCAGTCTCAATCAAAACACTAAGTCTGGTATTTTTACTAGAATTTGAGTTCTGCACCCCACTTTTCTCCTTCTCCATCAGGGACTTTCTGTTGTATTCCATGTCAGGGCAGTCATTGTGGTAGCCAGGCACCATCTAGTTCCTCTGGTCTCAGGCTGATGCAGTCTCTGGTTTATGTGGCCCTTTCTGTCTCTTGGGCTAATACTTTCCTTGTGTCTATGGTGCTCTTCATTCTCCTTTACTCCAGTTTGGTTGGGACCAATTGATGCATCTTAGATGGCTGCTCACTAGCTTTTAGGACCCCAGATGCAGCTCATCAAAGTGGGATTTGGAACATTTTCTTAATAAACTTTGTTATGCCAATTGACCTAGGTGTCCCCTGAAAGCATGGTGTCCCTGCTACTCTGTCCCTCGAAGTGTTTCCTTGTATTCAGGAAACTTCTTAGCTTTGGTTTAGTCCAGTTGTGCTGACTTCTCCTGTAATGTGTGCTGTCCTTCCCTTCGCCTAAGACAATTCTTGTCTACTTTCCAGTTTGTGAATACCCCTCTCCCTCCCTACCCATCCTCGTAGCTATCAAGGAATGTTTTCTTCTGTGTTTAAACCTTTTCTTGAGTTGTTATAATAGGGGTCTTATACAATATTTGTCCTTTTGCAACTGACTAAATTCATTCAGCATAATACCTTCCAGATTCCTCCATGTTATGTGATGTTTCACAGATTCATCGTTGTTCTTTATCATTGCTTAGTATTTTATCGTGTGAATATACCATAATTTGTTTATCCATTCATCCACTGATGGGCACCTAGGTTGTTTGCATCTTTTTTGCTATTGTGAACGTGCTGCAATGAACATGGGCATGCATATATCTATTTGTGTGACGGCTCTGAATTCTCTAGGATATGTTCCAAGGAGCGGGATTGCTGGATAGTATGGTACTTCTATTTCTAGCTTTTTAAGGAAGTGCCAAATTGATTTCCTAAGTGGTTGTACTATTTTACATTCCCATCAACAGTGTATAAGTTTTCCAGTCTCTCCACAACCTCATCAACATTTATTATTTTGTGTTTTATGGATTGATGCCAGCCTTGTTGGAGTGAGATGCTATCTCATTGTAGTTTTGATCTGCATTTCTCTAAACGCTAATCATCGTGAGCATTTCCTCATGTGTCTGTTAGCCGCCGGAATGCCTTCTTTGGCCAAGTGCCTGTTCATATCTTTTGCTCATTTTTTAATTAGGTTGTTTGTCTTTTTGTTGTTGAGGTTTTGCAGTATCTTGTAGATTTTAGACATTAGACGCTGATTGGATTTGTCGTAGCCAAATTTTTTTTCCCAGTCTGTAGGCTGTCTTTTTACTCTTTTGGTGAAGTCTTTTGATGAGCATAAGTGTCCCTATTTTTTCATCCATGATCTTTATGGTTTTAGATTTTTATTTAGGTCTTTGATCCATTTTGTGTTAGTTTTTGTGCATGGTGTGAGGTATGGGTCTTGTTTCATTTTTTGCAGATGTCTGTTCAGTTATCAGAGCACCATTTGTTAAAGAGACTCTTTTCCCCAATTAATGGACTTTGGGCCTTTGTCAAATATCAGCTGCTCATAGGTGGATGAATTTACATCTGGATTCTCAATTCTGTTCCATTGGTCTATGTATCTGTTGTTGTACCAATACCAGGCAGTTTTGACTACCATGGCAGTACAATAGGTTCTAAAACCAGGTAGTGTGAGACCTCCAACTTTGTTCTTCTTCTTCAGTAATGCTTTACTTATCCGGGGCCTCTTCCCTTTCCTTATGAAGTTGGTGGTTTGTTTCTCCATCTCATTAAAAAATGCCGTAGGAATTTGGCTTGGGATTGCATTGTATCCATAGATGGCTTTGAGTAGAATTCACATTTTTACAATACTGAGTCTTCCTATCCATGGGCAAGGTATGTTTTTCTACTTATGCAGGTCTCTTTCGGTTTCTTGCATTAGTGTCTTGTAGTTTTCATTGTAAAGGTCTTTTATGACTTTGGTTAGATTTATTCCTAAGCATTTTATCTTCTTGGGGGCTATTGTAAATAGTATTGATTTGGTGATTTGCTATTGGAAGTTCTCTTTGTTGGTGTAGAGGAATACAACTGATTTTTGTATGTTTGTCTTGTATCCTGATACTTTGCTGAAATCTTCTATAAGTTCCAGTAGTTTTCTTGAGGACTCTTTGGGGTTATCTGTGTATAAGATCATATTATCTACAAATAGAGATACTTTTACTTCTTGCTTACCAATTTGGATGACATTTATTTCTTTCATTTGTTTGTTTATTGTCATAGTTTAAATGAAAGTTTACATTTCAAGTTAGTGTCTTAACAAAAATTTATACATACACACTGTTATGTGACCCTAATTGCTCTCCCTATACTGCGACAGCACACTTCTCCTTTCCACGCCTGATTTCCAATGTCCATTCAACCACCTCCTAACCCTCTCTGCCTACCCATGTCACCTCCGGACAGAAGCTGGATGCCCTTTATTTCTTTTTCTAGCTTAATTGTTCTGGCTAGCATCTCCAGCACAATGCTGAATAAAAGTGGTGATGAAGGGCATCCTTGTATGGTTCCCGTTCTCAATGAATGCTTTCAAACTCTCTCCATTTAGGATGATGTTAACTGTTGGCTTTGTATAAATGCCCTTAATTGTGTTGAGAAATTTCCCTTCTATTCCTATTTTGTTGAGAGTTTTTATCATGAATGTGTGTTGGACTTTGTCAAATGCCTTTTCTGCATCAATCAATAAGATCATGTGGTACTTGTCTTCTGTTTTATTTGTGTGACGGATTACATTGATTGTTTTTCTAATGTTGAACCATCCCTGCTTACCTGGTATGAATCTCACTTGGTCATGGTGAATTATTTTTTTGGTATGTTCTGAATCCTATTGGCTAATATTTTGTTGAGGATTTTTGTATCAATGTTCATGAGGGATATTTGTATGTAATTTTCTTTTTTTGTGGTGTCTTTTGCTGGTTTTGGTATCTGGGTTATGCTGGCTTCATAGAATGAGTTTGGTAGTATCCCATCCTTTTCTATGCTCTGAAATACCTTTAGTAGTAGTGGTGTTAACTCTTCTCTGAAAGTTTGGTAGAATTCTTCATTGAAACTGTCCAGGCCAGGGCTTTTTTTTTCTTGGGAGTTTTTTAATTACATTTTCAGTCTCTTCCTTTACTATAGGTTTATTTATTTGTTCTACCTCTGTTTGTATTAGTTTAGGTAGGTATTGAGTTTCTTAAATTTGTCCATTTCTCTAGGTTTTCAAGTTTATTAGAGTACAATTTTTCATAGTGTTCTGTTATGATACTTTTAATTTCAGTTGGGTCTGTTGTGATATGACCCATCTCATTTCTTCTGTGGGTTACTTGCTTCCTCTCCTGTTTTACTTTTGTCAGTTTGGTCAGTGGTTTATTGATTTTGTTGATCTTTTCAAACGCCCAGCTTTTAGTCTTATTAACTCTTTCAATTGTTTTTCTAGTCTCTATTTATTTATGCTCTAATTCTTATTATTTCCTTTCTTCTGGTGCCTGAGGGCTTCTTTTGCTGCTCTGTTTCTATTTGTTCAAGTTGTGGGGTTAATATTTTGATTTTGGCTCTTTCTTCTTTTTGGATGTGTGCATTTATTGCTATAAACTGACCTTTGAGCACTGCTTTTGCTGTGTCCCAAAGGTTCTGGTAGGATGTGTTTTCATTCTCATTTGATTCTATGAATTTCTTTATTCCATCCTTAATTTCTTCTATAACCCAGTAGTTTTTGAGCAAGGTGTTGTTAAGTTTCCATGTGTTTGATTTTTTTTCCTTGCTTTTTTCTACTTTTATGGCTTTATGGTCAGAAATGATGCTTTGTAATATTTCAATGCTTTGGATTCTGTTAAGGCTTTCTTTATGGCCTAATATGTGTTCTATTCTGGAGAATATTCCATGTGTGTTGGAAAAGAAAGTATATTTGGCAGCTGTTGGGTGGAGTGTTCTGTATATGTCCATGAGATCAAGTTGGTTTGTTGTAGCATTTAGATCTTCCGTGTCTTTAGTGAGCTTCTTTCTGGATATTCTGTCCTTCACTGAAAGTGGTGTGTTGACATCTCCTACTATTATTTTGGTGCTGTCCATCTCTCTTTCCAATGCTGTTAGATTTTGTTTTACGTGTTTTGGAGCTCTGTCATTGGGTGGATAAATATTTATTATAGTTATGTCCTCCTTGTGTATTAATCTTTTAACCATTATATAGTGTCCTTCCTTATCCTCTAGGGTGGATTTTACTTTAAAGTATATTTTGTCAGAGATTAATATTGCCTCTCCTGCTCTTTTTTGTGTTGTTTGTTTGATGTATTTTTTTTTCCATCCTTTGAGTTTTAGTTTGTTTGTGTCTTTAAGTCTAAGGTGCGTCTCTTGTAGGCAGCATATAGACAGATCCTGATTTTTTATCCATTCTGCCACTCTCTGTCTCTTTATTGGTGCATTTAGTTCATTTATACTCAGCGTAATTTTGGATAGGTATGAGTTTAGTGCTGTCATTTTGATGTCTTTTTTTTTTTGTGTTGTTGACAGTTTTTTTCTTCCATTTCATGTTCTGAGTTGTTTTTCTTTATGTATTTTCTTTTCGTCTTTTTCAGTGTGTTGATTTGGTATTTGCTGAGTTTTTATATTTTTCTTGTTTTTTATTTTGATGTATAGGATTGTTCGTTTCCTTTGTGGTTACCTTAATATTTACCCCTATTTTTCTAAGTTTAAATCAGTCTTTTACTTATTTATATTGCCTTCACTTCCTCCTCATATGAAAAATCTATGTCTACATTTTTTAGTCCGTCTTTTTTGTTTTAATGTTGTCATCTTTTACATATTGACAGTTCTGTTTCCTTATTTTCAGTGTTTTAGCTTTGATTTATTTTTGTGAGTTCGCTATCTAGGTTGATATCTGGTTGCTCTGTCCTGTGTTCTAATCTTGGGTTGTTATCTGATGTTGTTGATTTTCTAACTGGAGGATTCACTTTAATATTTCTTATAATTTTGGTTTGGGTTTTGCAAATTCCTTAAACTTCTGTTCATCTGGAAATGCCCTAATTTTGCCATCATATTTGAGAGACAGTTTTGCTGGATATATAATTCTTGGCTGGCAAATTTTTTCCCTCAAGTTTTTATATATGTCATCCCATTGCCTTCATGCCTGAATGTTTTCTGTTAAGTAGTCCGAGCTTAGTCTTATTGACTCTCCTTTGTAGATAATTTTTATTTATCCCTAGCTGCTCTTAAAATTCTCTATCTTTGGTTTTAGCAAGTTTGATTATAATATGTCTTGGTGACTTTCTTTTGGGATCTATCTTACGTGGGGTTTGATGAACATCTTGGATAGATAGCTTCTCATCTTTCATGATATCAAGAAAGTTTTCTGTCAACAAATCTTCAACAATTCTCTCTGTACTTTCTGTTATCCCTCCCCCTGCCTCATTCTGGTACTCCAGTCACTCGTAGGTTATTTCTCTTGATGGAGTCTTACATAATTCTTACAGTTTCTTCATTTTTTAAAATTCTTTTATCTGATTTTTCCTTAAATAAGTTGATGTCAAATGCTTTATCTTCAATCTCACTAATTCAGACATCTACTGCCTCAGTTTTGCTCCTGTGACTTCCTATTGAGTTGTCTAATTCTGAAATTTTATTGTTAATCTTCTGGATTTCT
>NW_004443956.1:15960932-15999428 GCF_000243295.1 Trichechus manatus latirostris | reverse complement strand
TATATGGGGTTCGTTGAGCTTCTTGGATGGCCAGCTTTTCATCTTTCATGATATGGGGGAAGTTTTCTGTCAGCAGTTCTTCAATGATCCTCTCTGTGTTTTCTGTTTTCTCCCCTGTTCTTGATCTCCAATCACTTGAAAATTTTTGCTTTTAATTGTACCCCACATAACTCTCAGGGTCTCTTCAGTTACCTTTGTTCTTTTTTATGAGTTTTCCTCAGAGTTGTACCAAGTGTATGTCTTCAATTCCACTGATCCTGTCTTCCACCGTTTCAAATCTGCTCTTCAGCCCTTCTGTGACACTGTCCATTTCTGAAATCTTGTTGTTTATCTTTTGGATTTCTAATTGTTGTTTTTGAATAGTTTCTAGTTGTGAATTTATTTTGGCATTTTGTTCCTGCATTATTTTCCTGAATTCCTACAATTTTTTGCTCGTATTTTCCATGAATTTGTCTATTTTTTCCTCATTTTTGTCTGCTTTTTGCTTCAAATCTTGGGTTATTCTGGGTATTAGAGATTTGAATCCCTATCAGGTAGTTCTAGTGACTTGTCCTCCACTGGAAAGTCATCTGATGTTTTATTTTGGCTGCCTATTGGAGCCATCCTGTCCTGTTTTTGTAAATGTTTTAATATTGTCTGCTGTCTTCAGGGCATTCAGTAGTTATTTTTCTTATTTATTGATTGTAGATTTGTTTGTTTCATCTTTCTTTTTTTTTTTTAAATTTATCTATGTCTGAGCTGGCGGGCTGTGTGTTCTTTGTTGTTTGCTTGTCTGTAAGCATGATACTTTTTGCCTCTTTCCCCAATTGGCAGGGTCAGTCACTCAGATATGGTACAGCAGGGCAGGTCTAGCTGAATAGGAGTTACTGGTACTGGTTGTTCGTGGCACTTACTACAGCCACCGGGGTGGGCCGGTAATCAGTGCAGGGCAGGTTCTGGTAGCCATGCCTGTGCTGGTTGGTGGTGTGATGTTAAGTGCATGGTGCAGGTAGGCAGGATATAGGGAGGAGATTTTTGTGTTTGGAGCTAAGATGGATATGGGAGAGAGGAGAGAGGAGAGAGGAACAGGAGCCAAAAACAAAGAGTGCTAGGGGAGCTTTCCCTTTGAGGGGAGAGATGAGAGACTACGAAATGGAGAAAAACAAAAAGGAGAAGAAGAAGAAAAGCAAAGCAAAGCAAAGAATGAATAAATAAAAATCAGAAAGGAAAAAGAATAGCAAAACTCCAAGGGATCCCACCGGTGTGGCTACGAGGTCTGGGGAAGTTGTTCTCAGGTGTTGCAGTACAGCCTGGCTAGAAAGCTTAGAGGTATTCAGCACCAGGTATTCAGGGAACAGAAAGAGAAGGAAGGTATAGAGAGACAAGAAACTGAGTAATGAAGAAAGACAAAAAGGGAAAAGAAAACAAAACAAATTTAAAAAAAAAGAACAAGAAAAGCCCCCCAAAAAAACATGGGAAAAAAAATACTAAAAAAGAAATGCCCTCAGGGATCCTTCTGCATGTCTGATCAAGCTGAGGGAGTAGGTCCAAGTCACACAGCACTGTCTGGCCAGAACGGGCACCCAACTCAAGAAAAGAAAAAGAAAACAAACAAACAATTCAAAATAAACAAACAATAGCCCCGGGATCCCACCAGTGTTGCAGCCCAGACCGGGAAGCAGTTACACACTCGAACAGAGCTCCGCAGCCCCTCAGGGAGAAGCAAAGATGGTGCACAGAGCCAGGTATTTGAGCGAAAGGAGAAAGAGGTGGTAGGAGGTAAGGAATAAATCAAAAGAAGTGGAAAAAAGCAACACCAGCAGCCAACAAATGGCACTCAGAGAGCCCGCTAGTGCAGGCGGGTGGAATCCAAGCAAGCAGTGTTTCCCGAACAAGAGACTGTGGCCGTGGGAAGCAGAGGAGGCCGCGTGCGGGTGAAGAAGGGTGAGGGATGGGAAAGGGTATATCACAGATTACCGGAGCTCCTCAGCCCCTCAGGAAGAAGCAAAGATGGCACACAGAGCCCGGTATTTGAGCAAAGGGAGGGGGAGGTGGTGAGAGGTAAGGAAGAAATCAAAAGAAGTGGAAAAAAGCAACACCAGCAGCCAACAAATGGCACTCAGGGAGTCGGCCAGTACGGGTGGGTGGAATCCAAGCAGCCGGTGCTTCCTGGAAAAGAGACTGTGGCCACGGGAAGCAGAAGAGGCCAAGCGGGGGTGAAGAAGGGTAGGGGGTGGGAAAGCATATATCGCAAATTACCGGTTGTTTTGTCTCCTCCTGGAAGCTCCGTGAAGCTGCATTCTCGTACCCCCTATTTTCTGGTCTCTGATAGGAGTCCAAGGTGACGGATCCACGCTGCGTTAGCTGATAGGGGACCTCTGCATGAATGTCTCCTCGCTCTCCATTCTCTGTCCGTTTTCTCACTCCATTTGGTGCTTGGCTGAGTCCTTTATCTCTTCATTTGATGTTTTAGGGTTTCAGGATTGTGGTTTCTCTGTTTCACTCAGTTTTTCAGATCTTTGCTGTGGAGGGAAGTTGTGGTCTTCTGCCTATAGCGCCATTTTGCTGGAAGTCCCTCTTCTGGATTTCTGATTGCTGTCTCTCTATGGATTCTTGCAGCCTATTAAATTCATCATTATGCTGTTCAATAACCTTCTTAAGTTCCTCTATTGCTTTGTTTGTGTGTTCTTTGGTTTTGTCTGCATTTTGCCTGATCTCCTGAAGAGTTCTGTATATTAATCTTTTCTATTCTGCCTCTGGAAATTCCAGGAAATTCTCTTCCTCCAGAGAATTTATTGATTCTTTTTTTTGGGGAGCTTGCTGAAGTCATCATGGTCTGCCTCTATATGTGATTTGATATTGACTGTAGTCTCCAAGACATCAATAAGTTATAATTTATTTATTTTATGTTTGCTTAGTGTGTCCTAGCTTCTTGTTTTGTTTTGTTTTGATATGCCCAAATAGGCTGCTCGTGTGAGCTAGTTTTATTATTGGCGACTTTGAAGCTCTAACATCCTGTCTACAGGTTTTTAGACCTGTTTCTAAGTATATTAAGGAGTCTGTTAACTTTTCTTCTATGGATCTAGCTCATGCGTTCAGGTAGTCGGTCACCAAGTGTGAGGTGCAGGCTCTCACCTACAGTCCTAGACAGGCATGGGTGATTGGTGTAGGCATAGGTATCTGGCTGTAGTAGGGGGTCACATGCTGAGAAAGGCAGGGGGCTGATGGCTGCCCCTGACTGGGAGTAAAGTGTGTCCCATTTCCATAGAGCATGTAGGTGGGTGGATTTTGCAGCTGGACTATGAGCACCCAGTGATGTTGGGTGTAAGGACTGGGGGGCACCACTTATTCTTAGACCCCTGTCTCGGATGTTTAGGTGGCATGTGTGGAGCCACCAGTCCTCAGGCCCCTGATGTGAGCAGTTATGGACTGCTTAATGGGCAGAGCAGTGTCAAATGTCACCAACCTGCCACTTCACAGCTGAAACAGTTGAAGTTAGACTTCAGGTATATAACCTGTTGTACTGTGGTAATAAGATCCTATGCTGTTGAAATGGGCCCACACAAGTCTATGCAGGAGTGAAAGGCATTCGAAGTCCTTAAATCCCTTATGCCTTTGCCTAGGCAAAGGAGCTGTGCCAACCCTGAGTTCCTGGCTTGGGGGAGCCGGCAGCTTATTTTTTCCCTGGTAGTTAATTTATTGCCTCTCCAAGGCCAAGAGAATTGCTCAGGGCAGGTGAAGGGTCCTACTTCTGGCCCAGGGGACTCAGCAATTGCTGAAGCTGGCCCAGGACCCAGTGCAGAGTGGGCAGGGGGCAGATAAATGGGAGAAAGTTTTTCCCCAAATAAGATTTTGTTTTTGATCCGCATGGTAGGCCAGATGCAAGTACTTATCTTTAGCTGCTTGAGTGCTGCTTTTCACTGGTTCTGGATGGCAGAGTAGACTCTCTGCTGCTCGGCATCTCTCAATGTGGAAAATGCCTCCCAAGTGCCACTGGTTGCCTCACTGTGCATGTGAGCCAATTCGGCCTGAGGGGCACTGGCTCCCACAAGGGTCAGGTCTGGCAACTCCTCCCTGCTTCTGAACTGTCTCTCCCTCCTCCTGCCACTCAGTCTGATTCCTCAATTTTGCCTTTGATGTTCTGGGCTCCTTGTTTGTCATATACAATTGATTCGCTTGTTTTTTCTGGTCTTTGTTGTAAGAGGGACCACTGGACACATCTTACTACTCCAGTATCTTGGCCCCACCTTGAAAAAAGTTTCTTAGTAATTTTTAGCAAAGTAATATTTGAACAACTATTAAAAGCCATAAAACACAAGAATTAAAACTCATACAACTCACCCCTCAGTCCATTAGAAAAGATAATTATTATTTAACCATTGACAATTTTAATTTTGTTGCTCATTATTTCCATGTTGTTAAATACTAACAACTAGTTCTTGATTTTTCATTAACTTTTATCTGTAATAACTGAGGATTTAGCACAGCTACTCTTATTTTTGTCTCTTAGTCATTCTAAGTTGTTATAATTTCACTCTTTTTGTCAGCCTTCATCAGTATCCTTCGAACCCACACTTTGTAAGATGAGTATATTTGTACCTCTCTACCTCTCAAATTTTGTAAACTGTGTCTTCATATTTTATCAGGATTGGTAATACTAACTTTATCTTTAGTAGCTAAAAATTACCCCTCTAGACTTTGTTTATAACTTGGTTCTAAAATTCTAAAAACTTAAATTTTATTCATGCTTTTATAAATATTAGAGTTCACTGCCTTTTCTAGAATTCCAATGTTGCAATTCTTCCATTACTTATAACTAATATCTATAGGATCAAGGCAACATACAGTCTTCATTCTCATTTTCCAGCAGTTGATTAAGAACTCTATGCTGCATTTTAGCTTATTTAATATTTGGACTATAACTTTCATGTACATTTTTTCCTGGAGTTTAAAATAGCATATATATGTAAATATAGATACAGATGAGGAATGATGAAACATATCTTTTTCATGGTATTCCAGCTTTTTATTCCATATCCTGTCTGCAATACTTTTCACTGTTCTCTTTAAGACATTCTCTTTGGAGTTCACCAGCTTTCTGCTATAATTTGGAAACACTGCTTTCAAGATCTGCAACAAAACTGTCATCATAGGGATTCTTTTTAGTGAACTTTTGGTTTGTTTCTCTGTTTCTGAGGATCCACATCTTCCCTTTTCTTCATTTTCAGTTTTGTTTTGCTGAAGTACTTCTTCAAGAGACTTCCTCAGGAATGCTTTAGTGGGTAATTTTCTCTCCCTGTCTCTCTTTTTGATGAAAGTAATGTTATTTTGCTCTTACTCTCGGTGGAGAGTTTTCTTGTTACGGTTTCTAGACTTCCAATATTTTTTTCTAAAACTTTTGGAGGGCACTTCTCCACTTTTCTCTACCATGCTCCTTGCTAATGAAATGTCTGAAGCCAGCTGGAACCTTCTTTATTGGTCACTGTTGAATTTGAACTCTAAACGCTTGTATGCTCTTCTCTTTAACCAGACTTTCCAAAATACCCTAAATGTATATCCAGAAATGGGTATCTTTTTATCCATTTGGCTTGAAACTTGATTACCTCTTTCAATTTGAAAACTCAAGTCTCACTTTAGTGCTGGATAATTTCGTGTATTTATTTATTAGCTCTTTTGATTTCCTTTGGTCTCTCTTTCTGAAATATCTATTAATTAAATATTAGACCTTCTGGTTTGAAGCTCTAGGAACTCACAGTATCTTTCTGTATTTTTTTGCTCTAATTTCTGAAGCTTTTTCTTTGAATCCTCACATTGGATTTTTAACCCTTACGCACAGTCCTAGTTTAATTTTCAAGAGCTACTTCTTGTTTTATTATTGAATCTTTTCATATCTATTTTTGGTTTTATTCTGTTTTTGTAAACTTATATAGGTGCTTCTACATTTTCTTAGGGAAGTATGATAAGTTTTCTTTTATTTCCCTAATTGTCTCTGTTTCACTTGGTTGTTCTCCTTACCCTAATCTTTCTTTTTCATGCTACAGAATCTACTAAAATGTCTGGTTATTCTTTGTTGTTGTTGATGTTTGTGGAATGAGGAGATAGAAGGTCCAAGCCAAGGCATGCAGAGCTCACAAAGAAATTGCTAAGTGCAACAGCAGGAAGAGAGGTGAGAGCAGGGATGGGTTGTCTCATATGTGGACTCCATCACCCTCCTCCTCACTTTTAGTCTGACTTTTGATGGAAAGGCCAGCTGCCTGATCTGCATGAACCATAAGCACAGAAGTGATGGGAATCACCAAGACTGAGGGCAATTCAACTCAGGGTTTAAGTGAGTCCAGATGTCATCGCCTGCTTCCCTGATCCTCTTATCTCTAAATGATTTCTTTCTTCTCTTCACCTTTCAAAAAAACCACATTTTCTCCAGGAAGGAAAGGATCATGCATTACACACATCTTTATTAAACTCCCATTTCTAGTATAGTGCTTGCACACAGTAGACTTTCAATAAAAAGATGTTGAGTGAAGGAATGAATGAGTGAAATTAGCAGTGAATGAGGCAGGACCAGGAAAGATTCCAAGCTTACTTGTCCTTTTTCCGAGATACGATTTCTTTATGCATTACAGCTCTTCACTGGATAATCACAACTTAAATTTGCATAAAGTCACAAATTTTACTGAAGGAGATAGCAGAGAAATAAATGAATGGAGACATTACTCTTGGTGGAAGATGGCCTCCTAAAAAGAGAAAGAGACCTCTGAAACAGGCACCACAAACATTCCTGTCTATTTTCAACCTGAGTCAGAGCTCTTTTTAGGCTCCTAATTCAATGACTAAGTTTGGTAAATGTAGACTAATTAATATAAGGAGCTATTGATGGGTGACTACAACTCTACTTTTTTTAAAAAAATACAAAATCTGGAGACAAAACAAATAATTTGACCATAAACCTACTGAGATATAATTACAAGTGCTCCTAGGTCTGGACAATAGGGATAATGAATCCAGGAGCTAGAATAAATTTAAAATGTTAAACCTTTGTGCTACCTAGTCTTTAAAACACATTTTAATGGATAGCTTCAAAAGCTGAGGAAAGTGCAGAACTCAACACGAGGAAAGGAAAGTCTTTATGAAGTTGACTGCACTGAGAGTGCTCCATGTCTTGGTAGCAGGCCAGGATGCTGAGCACTTGCTGCTTGAATGAGTCTGAGCTCCACAACAACATGATTTGGAAGAAAATGCACTCACGCTGGAGGTTTGAGTGAGCGTCTTTATTCATTCCTGGCTCCTGATGCTGTCTTACCTGTCCAATTCCTTCCAGTGCTGTGATTTTCATCATTATAGTCAGGCTCCAGGGGCAGACTTTGGTGAAGGAGTTCTCTCAAAGATATCCTTGTCTTTTGCCTTTTTCCCCATACATTTGAAATAGTACCAGCCCTCTCCACACCCCCTAAATTTTGGCTGAATGGAATCACAAATTTCTCTAAGTAATACTTGAAACGGTAGAGCATGAAGATGAGATTGGTCTCCTCAAATCAAAGCAGAAAGGAGTAGCTGGAGAGTCAGAAGATTCCAGGAAGGAAATGCAAATAGCAACAGTAATAAAGGCATCTTGGACGAGGAAGGAACCCAGATTTTGTACGGAGTGCAGAAGGTGTGCATGGACGAGGGATTGGCCAGAAGAGTAATGAGCACTCCAGCTTCTCTCTGGCTGGCTTCCTCCTCCTTCCATCTCTGCTGGGGCTGCCTTCAGTGAGTCCCACTGCCTCAGTCTGCAGAGACCACTCCCTCAAGGACAGTTGGCTTCTGTAGTGAGGACTGATGTCTGGAATCTAGTAAATGTTAGACTCTACCTTTACTGGTCTAATGCCACTCTTGTTCTTGGAAGCATACATGATACAGTTTCTATAATAGGTTTTTTGTTTGTTTTTTAGTCAAAGCACTGTCTCTTGGAGATTCTTAAATTGTGCACATTCAGTTATGATGGCTAACTCATGAATTCACGACTATCTTAAGAGGGATAAATTTTCCAATCTTTTATTTACTCAAAAAGAGAACCCTGATAAATGCCCTACTCAGAGGAGTCACAGGTGGAAATAAGGAAAGTGGTTAGAAAGGAATGAAGCAATGAATGGGACAGAGCAAGCCTGAGTCAGGCATTGTAATGGAGAACAGCGAGCACTGAACAAGAGTTACTGGAAGATTGAACAAACGGTTCTTAATTTGGCAGTTTGGCCAGCACATCAGGCACCCAACATTTTCTAATGCTCTTGTTCCTAGGCAGAGGAGGAGACTGCATAGCTATGGTTGTTGGAGGCATTGGAAAACATTGACTCCTGATGAATCATTTCGTCCTGCCAGATAATGCCAGGAATCACTGGGATTGGGAATGAGACTGGACAGCAGTCGATGACTCATCATTCTTGGGCTCTATGACCATAGTTAAGTCAGATCACTTAATCTCTCTATGGTACAGTTTGCTCAAGTTCTTATCTCACATGGTGGCTGTAAGACTCAAATAAGATCACATGTCGGAACACACTTTATAAATGACTAAGTAATACGCAAGAGTAAGAATTTATTGTGTAAAACATCAGCTGCTGTGACCTTCCTACTGCTTTAGTTCTCCAGCACTCTCTCTCCAAGGGGAACTGCTCGTATATGATTTTGTCGTGCCCATCCATTGCAGTGGCCCAGCTGCTCCCTGATGACAGGTGATACTCTGTCCCTTTGTCCACACAGATTGGTCTGAGGGTTGTGGATATAAATCAAACAGATCTTTAACTGAGATTATATAAATAAAAACTGAGAGATGAATGGTCTACTTTCATTTTGAATTCTTCACTGGAAGAATATTGTTTTGGGGTGCAGATTGGCCATTTTTTATGCCATGTGAAGACAGCCTATACATACATTAAATCTGGTCATACTAATTGGTAATACAAAATTAGTCCAAGTGCACCCACCCTCTGCCACCTCCATGCTTTTTTCAAAGTACCTTAGCATTTAGATCCAGGTGTCACCATTTCTGGGGAAAAGGCAATCTCCCCAGTGGGCAATTGCAATGCCAATAGGTGCACCATGGTACGAACCCAGTGGCCTTATTGTCAAACTCTGGGTCCCAGTTTTCTAAGTGGAAGGCTAGGAAAATGCTGTCATGTGTGTTTTGAACTGGTGATATGCACAGGCACAAGGACAGAGCAGATACTGAGTCAGAGAATAAGAGTTTTGGGATGGAGTGGAGAATGTACCTTCCACCAGAGTAAGAATCTTCACTACAAGATATTTTTTTCCCTGATGGGGAAATCACCCAAGAATGCTTCAGCAGCCACAAACACTGTTTCAGAAAGGTCATGAACAAGACAGAGATGAACAGAAGGAGCAATATTGCCGCAAAATATGTGACTCTGAGGTTTGGTTTGAGGAGGAATGAAACATCAAAATCTTTCCTCCTATAGGGTTTGAAACTCCACAATTAGATCAAGGCATTACTGGCTTCAGAAATAAAAAGTTTATTTCTTAAAAATTTAATGCGCACTTCAATGCCAGGGACAGTGCTAAAAACTTTGCATACATTATCTCAATGTGATTCCATCAGATCATTCATAAAATTAACTAATACCACTTTGTAATAAAGGACAGCTGTGGGTCTTGGACATCTTTCCAAGACCACAAAGGTCTTAAGTGGCAGAGTGTGGTTGTGAATCCGGGTCTGTCTGCCAAAGACCTTTCTTCTTTCATATTTCCCAAGCTAGGTGTGTCAGAAAGGTAACACACGCTATCACATTGGTAATTAGCAAAATTCTCCAATTCCTGTGCAAATGTTAAGCAGTTGGTGTCACTCTTAGTATTTGACTCATTCATTTATCTCCAGAAAATGCAAACTCAATTTTACTGTTTGTGTTTTGGCTGAAAACAAAAGTGACAATCTCAACTATCCATCATCTGGACCCCATCAAATTGGCACTTTTTGTAAAGAAAGAACAGAAAGTAACAAATTACAAATTGTTACAGCTTCATAAAAACAAGATTAGCATAACCTAATTAAGATTTTACTATCAATCAGTTAAAGCGACCATCTGCTAACTGAAAGGTTGGAGGTTCGAGTCCACCTAGAGGCACCTCAGAAGAAAGGCCTGGTGATCTACTTTTGAAAAACCAGCCATTGAAAACCCTATGGAGCACAGTTCTACTCTGACACACATGGGGTTGCCATGAATCAGAGTTGACTCAACAGCAACTGGTTGATTTTAAGATCTTACAACAGAAAGGAGATGCCCAACAGCTTATGTTGTCATGTCTAACCAGAATTTCTCTTCTATAATCCTCAAACTGAGAGGCAAAGTGGTCTTGGCTCACTCTTTCGTGAACCAACAATGTGCTGCTCACAAACTCTGTCTCTGTGAAGAGCTGCAGCCTGAAACTGACCTCTAGGAACGCAGTGGTTAAACACTTCCTGGGAGAAGGGGCCTCCTCGCACTTTCTCGGCCATTCTAGGCACATCCACATTAGGCCGTTTGAGTGGACTGCTCCCTCCATAGGCCTGAGATGCACTTTCCCAGACACCTGGTGTCTAACTCTCTCACATTTTTTCAAGTCCTTGCTAGAGTAACAGCTTCTAGTGATATGTCTGCTGATCACCCAATTCAAAAGCACAGCTTCCCCTCCCCACTCCACACAGGCATTTCTGACCACCCATAAGTTTTCCCCGCGGCATTTATCCCTTCTAACATCTTTATTGTGCTTACCGCTTGTTTCTGTGTCTCCTGGTAGAATGAAGCTCCAGGAAGGTGAGAATTTGGGCTAGTTTTTCACAGCTCTAGTCTAGCCCTTATTTTGGTGCCTGAGGCAGAATAGACACTCAATAAATATTTGTTCACTGAATGATCAGGTGTAGCCTTTAGATATTTAACTATCTATGGCATTAAATGACACCTCTTGATGTGTATTTCTACATTATTAAGCTGTTGCATCCCTGAGTGCTTCCAAACTCTTTTACTAATAGCTCTGAAGAAATGATAGAGTTTCTGTCTATTGTGACTGCCTGAGTGACTGATAGAGGGCTGTTGTAAAAATGTAGAAATGGAGGTTCCTGAGAACCAGCCAGCCACTCAGCCATCTATTCACTTATTCATTCTTCATTCATTCTGTTTATTCATTCAGGCAATATTTGCATCCTCACTATGTGCTAGGTACTATCCCGAATAAGGCATGGTTTATTCGTAGCAACTGCAGGGAAGCTGGACTGAACTGGTAAAACCCTCAAACTTTACATTTAAAAAATTTATGAAAAATAAAGAAATGATGAGATTTTAGTCTTAATGGTCCTCTTTGTTCATTCTTTTGCAATGATCTTCTGAAAATGACACACTTTAAGTCTCAGGAAGACTCTAGCTTCTACCACCTGTGCAAAACCTAAGGTTCCGGAATATTGGGCTGTTATCCTGGCTTAATCCCAGCCTCACTGTCCTATTTAGATAAGCCAAATCAGAGTTGGCTTAATCTATTTCCTTACTCACCATCTCCCTGTAATATGTTGTTAAAAGAAAGAAAGAAAGAAACAAGTGGATATATTTGAAGTTCTTTGAAAGAGCAATATTCAAGGTAGAATTCACACAACTTCCCACTGGGTTGGATGTAGATGCTGAGGCAAGTGTGGAGCAGGAATGATTTAGGATTCTGGCTTGAGCATCAGGGGCATAGAGGTCCCGTTGACTAAGATGGAGAAGACTTGAGGAAGATCAGGTTTGGGCGGATGTTCCCAGAGAAGTAATATTTGCCAAAACATTCAAAATATATACCCAAACTATTTTACTAACAGGAGCAGATTCTCAGTATAAAATACCTGCCTTCATGTTATTTCACCGAATTAATACTCCTCCCCTCCAAATAACGGGTAGAACTTACCTTGGCATACCCCAAAAGTCCCCAGTGCTGGTTTACATAGAAGAAAGAGAGATGGAGGTGGTGGTTGATGAGTTCTAATTTGTACCTGCTGTATTTAGTATCTGTTTTTATTTCCCCAATTGTACAAAACACTAGGGATTGAAAGTGACACCTTTACCACCAAAAAGTTCATTTCTTTGTCATTTAGGCAAGGCTGAAGAAGAGCTGAGACAATATAGAAAGACCCTGTAAAAATGCAAGTAGAAGGATAAGTGTTCTTGCACGTTAGTAACTTTAAATGACTTATTTTGTGAAGTTCTAAAAGGTGTTTGTTTAGTCTGGAAGTGGAGGAAAATTCCTATTTCTGCTGCCAAAACAACATGATGGTACGTGTATGTGTGTGAGCGTGTGAATGTGTGTGTGGTGTGTGTGTCTAGTGTGTGTAGTCTGTGAGTGTGAGCATGTGTGGTGACAAGGGTGGCGTGAAAGGGAAGCTGGGAACAACTGAAACAAGAGCTGCTGCTTTGCCTGCTTCCCTTGTCTGGCCCAGAGCTGCCCAGCTCACAGCAGAGTCTTTCTGACTCCAGCCCTTGGCAGCAGACGGAGGCTGCGCACCTGTGTCAGTGGGGTGCAGGTGTCACAGGGCTACAAGCCTCTGTGAGCACACAGATGAACTCACAGATGGTAACCAGTTTAGCACTTTGCAAAACAAGCTTTAAAGGAGACACCCAGTTGAGCTGTGGGCAGTAAGAACAAACCAGTTAGGGCAATGTGGAAGGCCTCCAAGCTGAGTACCTGGGTGAACCCAGCTAGTCTGTGACATCAAACCCAAACACTCTGCCTGGCCTCCAAGACCCTTGGAGATCAGGCCCCAGAGTGTCTACTCACTTTGCTTTCTCACCATTCCAACAAATATTAGAAACTCCTGCCCATTCTGTTGAACATGCACATTCATTCCACTTTCTGGGATTCCTGTTGTAGTTGTCCTCTTCCTGAAGTTCCCAAGTTCTCCTTTGTCATACCCAAAACTCACCTGAGTTTCAAGGCCAAGCCGAGTGTCACTTCTCATGTTAAGGCTCCCTTAATTTCCTCAGAAAGCCCCTGCAGTTATAGAACTGCATGTGCTACCAACTGTGATCTATTCCTTCTCTACTTTCCCGGGTAACTGTATGCTCTTAAAGTGTCTAAGATTCATGGGTCTTGTCTCTATAATGAAATCATAAAGTTTTGAGGAAAAGAAGTTTTCATGACTCTATAGCACTCCTAGCCATAGTTGCTATGGAGGCTGTGAAATGGTAACTATTTATAGTTAAAAGTACATTTGCTTAGGAGATACTGAGCTTCTGTTAAGGGTGATGGTATAATTTGGGAATGGATAAAGGTGACAGATGAGCAACATGATGAATGCAATTATTGTCACCGAATTATACATGTGAAGATTGTTGAAATGTCAGACGTTTTGTTACATATATATTTACCACAGTAAAAAAAAAATAAAACAATAAAAAAACATGTAGAGAGAAAAGTTTATTAGTGGTTACCAGAGGTTGGAGGGAGAGGTAAACGGGGAGTTATTGCTTAAGGGGAATTGGGCTTCTGTTTGGGGTGATTAAAAACTTTTGGAAATAGGTACTAGTGATGGTTGTACAACATGGTGAATGTAATTAATATTGCTGAATTTTACACATGAAAAAGGTTGGAATGGCAAATGTTTGGTTTTATACATACATATAAATTTCTCAGCCCCACTTCCAAAAAAAAAATACATTTCTACTGTAATTAGTAAGACTGGTTTCTCACAGAAAGGAGACCCCTGGAATAAGGTCCTCCCTGGACCTGGCTGGGCTTCGTGCTCTGCCAGCCACCACCATCGACCCTGCCAGCCTAGGACCAGGCTCATACATCTTCCCTTGGAGCCTGGGGAAGGTTTCGTTCCCTGGCTTATTTCCACCTGTCACTGAGTAACGTGCCACAGGAAAGAACACATGGCTGGAAGGTGCATGTGCTTCCTTGTACTGAGAAGATGAGTCTCAGGAACAGCAAAGGTGTAGATGAAATGAGGGCTGGGGTCTTAGAAAGCTGTGAAATAGCCAGCTTGGTGTGGTTTGAAGAGAAGTCAGAAAGAGGCTCTATCTTCAACAAACATCGGTTAGGGGGACATTAAGGGAGGGGCTTTCACCAGTGGCCTAAAGCAGGGCCAGGGGATGGGAACTGCAGAAGAAATTGTTGCTGGAAGACCTGGAACAATGAAATGAGCTACCAGGTAAATTAGTGAATTTCTCTTTGAGGGAGGTATTCAATAAGTTGTTAGTGGACCATCTGTGAGGACTGTTGTACAGAGCTGTCTTGTATGGGAGAGGCGTTGGACTAGGAGACCTCGGATATATGCTTCTGTGGCTAAGCCAGTTGAACACTGGATATCCTGAGTAGCAGCAGGCACTAAGACCTGAAGTGGAAGCTAAGGGAAGAAGCCTGAAGATCAACAAACACAATGCTCTATCTGACCCAGAACTGTTCCTGAGTCCCACAACCCTGTGGTTCCTACACCGTGCCCTGGGGTGCCTGGGGCCTGGCAGGGAACTCATAGCAGTGCACCAGGATATGTTAAATTCTCAGAGGAACACAGCAATACTCATCTGCCACACCCCACATGAGTTACTAAATCTGAGTAGTGTACATTTTCAATATTAGTGTAAACAATACCTGAACTCATCTACTTCTATGAGGTATAAGAAGCAGGATCAGCACAAAGCTGGTTCCAATGAAGTAGAGGTCAGGCATACCTCCATTCTCCAAACTTTTTACCAATTCTAACACCAGCCGTCCTCCCCATGTCACTTACTACTTCTCTACTAGGTTCAGTAATTCATCGTAATGGTCACACAGAACTCACAGACCACACTGAGGATTATTTGGTTTATTAGGGAAGTAACAGGCTACAACTCGAGATCAGGATCAACTTGGAAGTAATGGGATACAACTCAGGAGACAGGATCCAGTTCTTCATTCAGGACAGCTTCCAACCAGGTCATCTCTCAGCCCCTTCTCGGCCTTGCCTGCATACAGGCCCTTCTCTCTGCTGTGCTTGTGCCCTTCTCTCCCTCTGGCCTTCCAGCCAGCAGCCTCTCCAATGTTAACTGGCCCAACTCATGGCCAGTATAGCAGCCCACTTGTGCTGCCCTCCTAGCAACAGCTTTCTGTCATCACCACAGGCTCTGCCACTGGGCCCCTCCCCTAGGCCATTCTCCTTCCAGGTCCTTCTAGGTCTTTGCTGCCTCCAGAACCCCTAGTCTTCTGCCTCCAGGCCCTGTTAGGCCTCTGCCCTGCTCAGGCAAGTGTTAGCACTCTTTAGCTCTGCTGGCAAGCCTCCTGTCAGAAGGCATCCACCAGCTCTGTCTGTCTCTCTTTCTCTGTGCTGACAAGCCCACAATTTGCTCTTTCTCTCACCATGGGCCGAAAAGCTCATCTCACCATCTTGCGCTGTCTCTCACCATCTTCAGTGCTACATCTTTTGACCCACATTACAACACTTTTAGGAGGTTTCCTCCTCCACTCTCTCTTCTTGCCTCTTCAAACCTCTGTGGGGGTTGGCTGCTTATATAAGCAAATTCTTTGTCAGTTTCAAGGCATGGCCCTCCCAGCAGGACCACAAACTGACCAATTCCTTCAAGTCATTCAATCCTATTCGGTGATTTTACGTACCACTATTTGCATAGCAGATTGACCAATCCCTGCAAGGTGTGTAAAATAGATCAATCACAGAATAGATTGCAGCCCAACCATTTTTTGCAGAATTATAAACTCAAGGCCAGAAAGGCCATATATAAGAGAAACCCATTGCACTGTAATTAGGTTACACTGCATTCTTTTTGAAGACACTGCTTTACCTTTGGGAAGCCCTGATGGTACAGTGGTTAAAGCATTTGACTGCTAACAAAAAGGTCACTCTCCTAGCCTTTTCTGGCCTGCTTACTTCACCCCCAAGGCTTTGCCTACACTACCCTGCTCACCCTTTGTCTGCCAATCCAGCAGTTCCTGTCTCCCTACCCAGACTGCCCATCCTTCCAGAGCCAGGTTCCCAACAATGCACTGAATGGACACGGTGCTCAGGCATCTAACCTTGGGCTTCAGCTTCCTCTAATGGGCTCACAGGTATAATTTCTGCTGTCACTGAGTGCAGTCCTGGGAATTAATGTGTGTTTCAAGTTCTCCAGTGAAAGACAGGTTATGCAGGCATCTGTGAGATGATAAACAAATATCTGAATTTAATTGAAATTAAGATAATACAGTCTGGTGAGATTAGACATGATTTTTTTTTATTGTTAGCTTACACTATTTTCCCCCAAATTTTCTACAATTAATCTTACTGTTATAATGATGAAAAGAAAAAAAAAAAAAGAATGTTATCAAGTTAAAAAAGAAACAAGATAATAATAGCTAAAAATTAGAACAGTAACTGGCACATAAGAAGCACATAAAAGTGTTGTATGCACAATTGACTCATTCAATCCTCACAACATGATAGGAGACGTGAGCAGACAAGTGCTGGCCCACAGGGCAGGTGAGTTAAAAGGTCATGCCACTAGAAAGCAGCAGAGCTGGGATTTGAACTCAGGCAGGCTGCCTCTAAAGTCCTTATTTATTGCTGCTTTCTACTCCTCTCTTGATTTTGCATCTCAGTTGCAGACCAAATTGGTAAATATCTGAGATATATGTTATTTACTATAGGGTTTTGAACTAAGTGTTCTTTGCAAAAATGGAACCTTCTTCCATTGGACTCTCTTGGTATGATGTTGCCTTTCTTCCCCCATTAAAACTCTTTTCTTCCCTTTATTTTGTACTAACATTATTTTGAAATGAGGCAGAATATGCATATATCTATACAAGTTGATCTCTAATATGTTTGTTTATTTATCTATGCAACCAATATTTATTGAACATTTACTATATACCACTCTGATGGTCACTTGGGATGTGAGTAAAATCCATTTTTTTCCTTAAGGAAAGGACTCCCAATTTAGCCTCAACAAAATGAAGAGTCATCGTTTATTGAGCACTTACTATGTGTTGAATGTTTTACAAGCAGCATCTCATTTAATCCTCCTAGCAATCCTTAGGTCCCTGGGTGTTACAAACAGTTGAGCACTCAACTACTAGCTGAAAGGCTGGCAGTTCAAGTCTACCCAGAGGTGCCTCGGAAGACAGGCCTGACGATCTGCTTCCAAAAGTTCACAGCCTTGAAAACCCTATGGAGCAGTTCACTCTGTACACATGAAGTCTCCATAAGTCAGAATTGACTTGGTAGTAATTAACAACAACAGCAATCCTAGGGGACAGTTACTATAATTGTATTGACAACAAATGAAACTGAAGATTAGAGCAACTAAGGAACCTACCCAATGTCACAGAGATAAGCATTTCAAAGCTGGGGTTTGAACCAGCGTGTGACTGATCCAGCACTCATGCTCATCACTCATGCTTGTCACCTCTATTTGGCCTGCCGAGAGAGTGCTCGTACAGGAGAGAGTGCTTCTTGTGGGGAGAGGTCTGCAAGCATGGGCGTCAAGCCTGGTGCACTCAGAGTGGCCTGAGGGGAGAACTCAGAGACTAGAGGGTGGACTCATTCTGTAGGCAGGCACACAGCTTTCTGTGCAGTGGGATTATTGCTCTTCATGACTTCCATGCCTCATTGGCGCAATGACTCATAGCAGTGATTACTTGGACAGTCTAGCCGTGTTGTGCTAGTTCTCAGTTTGCACATGTGATGTACCTGATACTTCTAATTGCATCCCTCTAACCAAACCCAGGAGGCATAGAATAGGCAGAGATGATGAGTATAAAGAATGATGACTTTGCAAATTGCAGTGTAAATAGAATGGTTTTGCCTCGGCTCTGTGAAGCTTTCTCTCCCACAGGGCAACTAGCTAGTTCTCAAAACAATACAACATTTAGTGATATTCTGTGACATTTTGTTACACAGAGATCTTATCCTATTCTAGGGTGTCATGGACTGAGACCATGTGCAGTGGGAGGCGTCATGTTCTGCACTGATTTGCCTTGATGTCCAGGCAAATGCTTACAAAGGTGTCTGTAGCAAAGTGTGTATATCAGTTGACGATTGTGGCCAGGAGTGACATTGTTGCCCAAGAAGCTCAAGTTGAGAGACCCCTCTGAAGCATGAACACTGAAAATAAACCTAAAGACCGTTTCAAATGGCAGACATTGTATAGGCTTATGCCACCAGCCTTTTTTATTTATTTTTTGCTATTCTTCTGTCACTAATCTTTCAGAGGGATGGTTTCATCAGATTGGCTGCATCTCTTATCAGAAGGCACTAGAAAGTATCATCCGGGAAAAGAAAAATTGCCCCCAAAGACATGACCCTTGAGAAAGGCTCCATTCTCTGCACCTTAACACCACCCTATTATGATCTGAAAAATCCCTGGATAGCACAGATGTTTAAGTGTTCTACTACTAACTGAAAGGTTAGTGGTTTAAACCCACCCATAGGTGCCTCAGAAGACAGACCTGGTGATCTGCTTCTGAATGGTCACAGCCTTGAAAACCCTGTGGAGCAGTTCTACTCTGCACATACGGGGTCACCATGAGTCAGAATCAACAAGACTGCAGCTAACAACAGTAACAACATTATAATTTGAAGAGTCCCTGGGTGGTACCAACAGTTAATGTTCTTGGCTTTTAACTGAAAGGTTGGAGGTTCAAATCCACCAGAGTTGCTTTGGAAAAAACGTTTAGTGATCTACTTCTGAAAAATCAGCCATTGCAAACCTTCCAGTGCACAGTTCTACTCTGACACACATGGGGTCACCAGGAGCAGAGTCCACTCAACAGTAGCTGGTACTGGTAATGATTTTATGATCTGATGAACCAATAAGCTGAAAGAAAACCATCATATCTCTGGTTCACTTTTTACATTTCCAAGCTTTACTGTCCATTATTGGCATGCTTCCTCCTCAGGCGTTCTGATGTGACTTTGTTGGATTGTGACCACATCGAGGACCAGAATGGTGTCCACTCACTCCCTGCTCTCTCATTATAGGACATGACTGCATACAACAGCACTGTACACAAGTAGACGCATTAACAGAGCTGACAGATCAACTACAACTTGTTTTTCCTCTGTAACCCCTCCTTGGGGAGGCTCCGAAGACATCAGGAAGCCTTAGCTTGCTCCCCGTGAACACTTATTAGTTACTAGGCTGTGCTTTTTCTTCAGTAGCTGTATAAACAGTATCTCCCAAACAGGCAAAATCCTCATTAACAGTATGTTCCCATGAGCTGCTAGAACCGGGAACATAAACACAGTCACTGAAACAAATACCATAGCCACTGGCATCAGTCACTGGTCTCCCTGCATGAGAGAGAGGAGGGACAAGGAACAGGCTTCAGATAAATGCAACCGTTCCTAGTTTAAAGGTACAAATTCTATTGACATTTCTATAAAGACCCTGGGTCTGTCCCAATCCCCCTGCCACCTCTCTCTGTCTGTGTCTCTCTGACTCCGTCTCTCTCTCTCCCTCCTTCTTTCCCTCCTTCCCCCTCCTGCTCTTACTCCCGAACACTGCAGCCATCTGGCTGCAAGGGAGCTGGGCCTGAGTCTCCCTGGGCTCAAGCGGGAAATGGACCAGAGCCAGAGAGATGAGATGAGAAGACTTGGGTTGCGGGAGCATGTCTTCAGTCACAGATGTAGGGAAGGTAGGCTCAAGCAAGGTGGGAGGAGGCCTCAGCCATTTCTCTGGTGCTTTCCTACTCCAGAATGCCTTCTGCCATGTCCTTTCCCAGCACTCAAGGTATCACATCCTCACTGATCACAGTCTCCCAGGTCAGCCTGCCTGCAAAGCAACAGTAACTCTGATTCCACAAATCAGTATGACAAAAGAGACTTAAGAGAGGGCATGGAGCCTTCCAGTTCCTTAAGGTGCCTAAATGAGCCTCTGCCTAAGACAGTCCGGTTTTGCTCCTGGTGTCCTGGCATAGTGATCAACAGCGTGCTCTTTCACTTGTTTGGGTTGATAAATTATTTGGTTAAGTTATTCTACACACTTTTGCCTATGCATGCGCCTGTCAGAATGCTAAGTTAATAATAGTAAAATGAATAAATTATTCTACTAATTTACTGAATATTAACATTCAGTTTCTCTTCAGTGGGCTAGGGCATGTGGTACATGATGTTAATAACAATATTGAGCAATTTTCTTCAATATACTGTTATGTCTATTATTGCACTTGAGTTTCATACAGATGCTATAAGATCAAGAAGATAAATCTCTCTTTCCTAGAAGATCCTAAGACAAAAATATGTTCCTTGTCTATAATCTCACCCGAAGTCTTTGGGGTCTTATTTTAGGTCACACAGTGGCAGGGTAAGAACTGGAATCTTTGTGTTGACCACACTTCTGGGCCACAGTTTTTTCTTGTTTGGAGGGATGGTGCAGAGGGGACAAGGGGTTTTGTTATTGTTGTTGAATGTTCGAGAATAAATGATGGGAACAAAAGGGAGCAGATCTCACCCTGATAGGCTCAAGGGTGGAAAGAATAATCCTCTTCTTTTCTTTATACAAAAGAAAGAAAAGGAAAAATTCGAGTTTTTGGGGTTTTTCTGCTTTGCGTCTTTTATTGCCTCCTGTTTTCCCTCTTGATGCAGAGGGCCATCTGCAGAATTCTGTTGAAGAGGTGAATATCATTAAAAGGTTGTTCTTCTGGTGTTTCAACTGGAAGAGGGGGAATAAGATCAGATTTATATTAACCTTGAGTCTCAGAAACAGCCCGGAGTGAAAGAAGTCGAAACAGGAAGGCAGGCACAGGATCATGATACACCTCTGCTTTATAAGGCAAGTGAGAACAGCAGATGTTACGCCTTGGTGACGAATGGCCCCAGAGCGCTCTGAGACTTGTAGCCAGCTAGCTTGAGAGATGGCCTCTGACAAGAGTGATTAATAATTGCTTGAAGGAAAGCAGACTTCAGAAGGAGAAACATAATGTTCTAATGAGGTATTTAATATCTATGAACTTAACTAGAAATTGACCAACAAGGCTGTCCATAAATGGTGGGAAATGTTCAACAGCAACCCATAAAAGGGGAAAAGATAGCATGATCCCATTAACAGAAAGAGCGAGTTACAGCAACAAGATATATTATTTGCAATATTAATAGCTTTATTGTAGTATAGTTTAATACCATGTTTCACCCATTGAAATAGTACAATCCTTTGTTTTAGTAAATTTTTAGAGTTAAGCCATCATTACTACAATCCAGTTTGGGAACATTTCCATCACCCTAAAGACTTTACATGAGCTTATTTGCGACTGATCCACGTTCTTAACCCCAACCCCAGGTAACCACCAATCTGCTTTCTACGTCTGTGAATTTAAATACAGTCTGTCATTTTCATGTCTTACTTCCTTCATGTAGCATAATGTTTCCAAGGTCAACTTAAGGTAGCATGTATCAGTAGTTCATTTCTTTTTATTGCTAAATGGTTTTTCATTGTACGGATCTAACAAATCCGAATTCACCAGTTGATGGTGTTTGGCTTGTTACCAGTTTCGGGCTATTACATGTAAGTTGCTGTGAACATTCAATTATCTGTGTGGACATATGTTTTCATTTCTCTTGGGTAAATTCCTAGAAGTGGAATTACTACCTCTTATGAGAAGTTTATGCTTCATTATTTAAGAAACTGCCAAACTACTTTCCAAAGTGGCTGTAGCATTTTACACTGCCACTCACAATGTATGAAGGTTTTAATTTTTCTCAATCCTTCTCAACACTTGGTATCATTTGTGTTTTTTATTATAGGCATCTTAATCGGTAGGAAACAGTTTTAATTTGCACTTCCCTAATGATGAAGCGTATTCACCACCTTCCCATGTGCTTTTTCATCATTCATACATCTAAGGTGAAATGTCTGCCATTCAAATCTTTGCCCATTTTTTAATTGGGTTGTTCGTAGTGGTTATTGAGTTCTAAGTGTTTTTTTAAATACATTGTGCATGCTGGTTCATTATCAGAGATATGATTTGCAAGTATTTCATGGTCTGTGACTTGTCTCTTAGTTTTCTTAATCATGTATCTTTAAGTGAAAAACTTTTTACTTTTAAAAATGTAAATTTAAAAGTTCAAATTTAAGAAGAGCTGCCTGTGTTGCTAATCTTGATGTTGTCTCGCTATCCTCTGTTTGTTTTCTTAGTTTTTCCTTCACTGAAGTAAACAATTTTCTCTACTAAATTCCTTCTGTTTTAAGAATTAAAGGTGGTTTCTCTTTTCCTTGTTGGACTCCGACTAATACAACCAGAAAGTCTGGCTATTTTATTTGCTCCTGAAAATGAGTCTTCCTGCTGAGGTCTTTTTGCCAGGAATGCTTTCTCCAGTTCCTTTCTTCCCACCCTCCACACCCCTCCCTTTGCCAAGTGAATGTTTGTACATTATTTAGATCTCAGCTCAGAGTTCATTTTCCAGCATATGTTTTCCCTGAACCCCTGTCTAAGTCAGATTTCTGACTCTTCCACAAACGTTAGCTCCATGAGAGATGGGACCATGTCTATTTCTATTTATCATCGTATTCCCCATCACTCGGCACAGTTCTTGTCACATAATAGAAGTTCAGTAAATAGTTTTGAACAAAGGAATATGATAATAGTTTGATGAGTCTCTGAACGTGACCCTTCATTCCAAAAAGATTGAAATGGGGCAGAGAGCTGGGGAGACAAGGAGAACTGAATAGCTCTACTTAATGAAGTAAAAGGCACCATATCTCTAGGACCAGAGGCTGCTCTTACACTGATTGATTAATAGGCTGGTCAACAGAAGTTTTGAGGGCCCCAGAGCTCTAGAAGTCAGGGAAGGAGAGAAGCTACTCAGAAGGATGACCGTGAGCCTCAGGTACACTGGATTAATAATAGGCGATAAGAATGAGGGTCTTCCCGTTGGCAGTGGTCACAGGGGAGCCTAGGACCAAAGGTTTCTGATATGCACTTTTAAGCTGTTTTTCTTTCTGTGATGGAATATGCCTCCCTTTTCCTCAACCTTCAGTGATTCTATTACACAAATATCTTTATTAAACGAGCAAGAGAGCTTGTGTCTTTGCTTGAGTGGCAAAGTGAGGAGAAAAAAACAGCACCCTAGAATAATGATGCCAGTGGCTTCCACTCACAGAGCACTTGATGAGCCCTGGGTCCTGGTTAAGTATTTTATGTGGATTAGCTCCCTTCATTCTCACAACAACCCCAGGAGATAGGGAGTATTAATATTTACAGATTAGGAAAACAAAGCACAGATGATTAAACATTTTACCCAAAGTCACAGAGTGAATATACAGTGGAGCTAAGGTTCAAACTGAAGCAGCCTGATTTCAGAACCCACATTCTTAGCCCCACATGACAGGGACTCTCAGAAGCATGGGCCAGACTGTAGAGGAGAAACAAGAGAAGGAGCTTGGAGCTTGAGATGACAACTGACCCACAGGATCAGGAATAATGGGCCTTTTTGAATTGTGTGGAGTACCTGGGTGGTGTGAATGGTTAACACACAGCTGCTAGCAGAAAGGTTGGAGGTTCGAGTCCATCCAGAGGTGCTTTGGAAGAAAGGTCTGGTGGTCTGCTCCAGAAGATAATACTCATAGAAAACCCTATAGATATATATACAGAGAGAGAGAGAGATTTACTTCAGGGATTTAGTTCATGTAGTTGCGGGGCTGGCAGGTCTAAAATCTGCAGGTCAGGTGGCACGCTGGAGACTTCTGCAGGCTTGCGTCCCAAGACTTGGAGGACAGGCAACAGAAAGAGTGAAGGGTCAAAAGAGAAAGTGAGCTCCGCCAGAACATCCATTTATATTCTGGAGGCAGACCATAGCCCCAAGGAAACTCCACTTTCAACTGATTGGTTGATCGCATCAGATGACATCATTGGAAGGTGAGTACGTTACATTACGTTACCTTATGTTACGTTACGTTACACGTTACGGGACAACAACCAGTCCAGTATCTGTCCAAACCACTGAGAACTGTTATCTCACAGCTTAACCCAACCTCCTTCTTTCTCTTAATGCTATCTTTGTGGGCATAGATATCAGAAATATCATTCTGGAGTACTACTACAAAGTATCTTGGGTGAAGATAGTGCATTTGCCTAGGTTTCCTTGCTCCCTACTAACATCGAAGGTGGAAAACTCCTTCAATAAACCAGTTACCAATTACCCTCAAGTCGATTCTGACTCTTGATGACCCCATGTGACTCAGAGTAGAACTATGCTCTGTAAGATTTTCAATGGCTGATTTTTCAAAAGTAGATTTCCAGGTCTTTCTTCTGAGGCACCTCTGGGGGGACTTGAACTACCAACCTTTCAGTTAGCAGCTGAGCACTTAACCGTCAGCACCACCCAGAGACTCCAATAAACCAGTAGTTGAACCTATTAAAATCATCAAAATCAACTTCCAATACCAACCTCCTGTGCTGTGAGATGAAGGCATTTTGGCTCTGGGCATGTAAGAGATGGATCCTGCTTCCTCAGTGGAATTCCAGCAGTACCTTAGATAGCAGTACATCTCATTTTGATCCTATTTGCTGAGGCAGGTTGGGGATGAGTAGAACAGAGTATGAACTGCTTCATAGTGTCCTGAAAGTCTGTTCTACCTGTGCCTTCTGCTTATCCTGCACCCATTTCATCGCCACCAAAATGCTACAGGAAAAAAACTGAGAATCCAGACATTAACTTCCCCCAGCATCTTTCTCCTGGGGGTGGAGAAGTGGGGCAAAGCACTTCCTAAATTAGTGGTTCTCAGCCGAGAAAGCCCATTAGAATCACCTGGGGAGTGGAAAGAAAAACACCAATTCCCAGGACCTTCCCCAGACTGGTTAAATCAAAATCTCTGAGAGTAGGGCTCAGACATCAGTATGTTCTAGAACCACTTCCTGTGATTCTAATCAACAGCCAGGACTAAGAATCACTGTGGTGGAAGATAAGCCTCAGGTTGAGTTAGAAAAGAGTTCCTCAGATAGTAATTTGCAAACAAATAGCTTGGGGGTTTTGTTAAAGGCTGATTCTGATGAAGAAGGTCCAGGAAAAGACCTGAGGGTCTGCATTTCTATCAAGCTCTCAGGTGATACAGATGCTGCTGGTCCACTGGCCACACTTCACAAAGCGTGGGTCTAGCGTTGGGCTCAGAGAAGGCATAATCAAATGAGAACTCTACATTTTCACTTCACCTGGACAGTCTACCTAGAGCTGCTGTTATCAGTGAGATGTAGTATAAAAATCAGTGCTGGCAAGGCTGAGTTTTGTCTCTGGTGAAGTAAAAACTTGCTCTATGAACTTGAGTAAGTACCATAAACTTTCCAAGACTCAGTTTCCTAATATAATATGTAAGTGGTCTGTACTAGACAGTTTTCATAGGATAAAAAAAAGGTAATTAATATTTTAATGCTTACTGTGTACAAACAATATGCTAGTACTGTACTATGAGAATTATTTAAGAAAATAAATGTAATCTTGTTAGGGTTGCCAGGTTAAATACAGAATGCCTCGTTAAACTTAAATTTAAGATAAACAGTGAATGTCTCGTGATATTTGGGACATAGTTATACTAAAAAATTTATTCATTGTTTATCTAAAATTCATATGTAACAGGGGATCTGTATTTTTATTTGCTGAAACTGTTAACCCTAAAACAAAAGAAGCCAATTTCATAGAGTTTTCTCCATAGGATTTTCTTCCCTGGCAGATTGCCAGGCCTTTATTCTGCAGTGCCACTTGGTGGGTTCAAACTTCCAACCTTTAGATTAACAGCCAGTTGCAAACCACTTACACCACTCAAGGTCCTTAGAAGTCTTTTATCCATTTTACAGATGAGGAAACAATTTCAAGACATAAAGTAACTTGCCTAGGATCACCAGCTTCTACGTAAGTGAAGGAGTTGATATTTGAAGACACGCAGCATTCTTGCTCTAAAGCCTAGACCCTTACATGCTATACTCACTCAGAATGTTAAAACTAGTTGAGGATTAGTCACATTACAAAGGTTCAGGGAGCATTAACAAGTAGATAAAAAGAGAACATTATTACGTGCTTGAAGGCACTGGCATGTAGGTTCATTTTGTTATGGAATCGTTCATCAGCCTTTCCTTGTTTACACTGGGCCAATCTCAATGTCTTGATTTCTCAGCAATAATTAGGACAGGCCTAATGAATGGAATCTCTTTTCTGTCTAAATCAGGGCTTTAGTGAGGCCCCAACTCTCCTTAGTCTGTTATCTGCAGCAGTGGAAACTTCTCTAGAGTTTTGCTGCATGCTGAATACAGTATGAGCCTTTTAGTTTGGGGACTTTTATTTAAAATCTTGGAATGCACCATTTTCCCTTGAATTTATTTTCTTTAGGAGATGTATGTCTTCGGTTGTGTTAAAGAAACACAGGGATTCTGACACTTCTTTGTGAACTCATACTCACTGTCCTCTATTTGTATTCAGCATCTTGTCCCTCATACCAAAACAAACTCAAACTACATTATCACCTTCCAAACTAATTGCTAAAACGATCTCTCCTTTCTGTCTCATCTCTCCTACATTTCACCTCTCCTCTGGATTCCAGCATAAGCTTCTACCCAGTGTTCATGTCACCTAAGAATAGTAGCAGGTTCAGGACTAATGGTGGAAGCAGTCATTTGGAACAGGGAAGGATCCAGTCCCCTTACTCCGGCTATTCCCTCCCAAACTAAATCTAGAACGAAGTCTACACTGGATAGAGGAAGGTTTCAAGAGAGTATCAATTACTTTAGGAGCAGTCTTTTTTTCTGGTCGTCTCAACAAACCGGTGTCCACACCATCACCAGTCTGTCCAGGTTAAAGAACATGATCAGTCAGCTTTAGACTAGAAGCTCAGAGTTTTGACACCATCACTGCCTGACTCAACCTTGCTCAATGCTTCTAATAAATGCACTTTTGCCTTATCCCTTTTTTGGGAGGCTACCACATGTGTATAAATGTGCTTTGTAAACTCTGAAACATGCTTAAAGCAAGTTCTTCTCCTAGTTGGACCTGTCTTTGCTTAGTCCCTGTGTTATCTGAACCCTACAGTGCACCCTAGAGTCCGTGGGAAAAGGGTCCTGTTAAAGTGCTAATAGTCACATCAGGAATTGGAGATGTCACCCTCTGTCCTGCCTGCAGAGGGACCAAGAGCAGACACGCTTGTCTCCAAACTCACATCATAACAGCACTAAGTAAGTTTACTTACTTAGTAATGGAAGAAAAACTCCCCCCCAAAAAAACTCTTGCTTCCAGAATTATTTGGCAAAATTAGGACCCACTTTTCAAATTATTACTTGTGAAGTTAATTGGGATAACGTTCATGAAGACTACATTTCAAGAATGGCCTACTTTATTTTCAAAAAGAAAAATCCTCAAATGCCCCGAATTAATTATTAACCAATCTATCTGCTGGCCATTTACTCAGACCATATTGGCTTTTCATCATACAGTGTATGTGACCTGGAAACTCAGAAGTTCGCCACAGTGAGGGAGGGAGATTGAAATCTGGGTCCCGATTTATCACTGGATGAGTGAGAGAGAGGACAGGTTATGGGAGGATTCCTGGCCAGGAGGGAGTTACACGGTCATCACAAAGAAAGGGACCAGAGGATTGATGGTTGTTTAGGAACACAAGAAGTATGAGGAAAACCCAGTAAGAGGTAAGTATCCCAGCAGGAGAGCAGAAAACAATTGAATAAATCCCAACAGGCAAGTTTGTGGTCTCTGTCAGGGAATTCGGCAATGGTTAGTGGACCCCCAAATCCTGGATTTGGGGTTCAGAGGCAAGATTCCACACCATAGCAGAGAAGCAATGTAGAGCCCTAGTCTTAAAAGTTGGAATTATAATTACAGACCACGTGAGAACCAGAAAGCATCCATCTGCTGAGGAAAAATCAGGCCCCACTTCAAACTTCAATAGTGATTTTAAGGAGACTGTGCCCAAAAAAAGGAACCCTGGTGGCGCAATGGTGAAGCACCCATCTGCTAACCGAAAAGTCCGCAGTTCCAACCCACCAGCCGCTCTGCTGGAGAAAGATGTGTCAGTCTGCTTTCTTCAAGATTACAGCCTTGGAAACCATATGGGACAGTTCTACTCTGTCCTATAGGGTCGCTTTGAGTTGGAATGGACTCGATGGTGACTAATTTGGTTGTTTTTTGGTGCCCAAATATAACGATTTTACCATCTCAGAAGGTGTATTTTCATATCAAGGAGCTCTAGTCGTGCAGTGGTTACAGTGCTGGGCTGCTAAACGAAAGGTCAGTGTTTCAAGCCCAGCAGCCGCTCCACAGGAGACAGATGTGGAGGTCTGCTTCCATAAAGATTCACAGCCTTGGAAACCTGATGGGGGAGCTCTGCTGTGTCCTATAGGTTCGATGCTAGTCGGAATCCACTTGACGCAGTGGGTTTTAATTTTTTTTTTTTTTAATTTTCATATCACTGTGCAAAGAAGTTTTCATTTTCATCACAGGGACTGTTCTAAAACAATCTTGTTCGTTTTTCTCTTATAAGAATTTTGTGTGTAAGACATGGGATGGCATCTCAGGAGAACTTCGCAAACAATTAAATGATAACAGTTTTATATCATTGTAATCAGATGCGTCCAACAGGAAATCGGTGTAATAAATTGCAATCATGGTTTGACTGTTTTCCTCCAATTCAAGAAGTCAAAGTAAAACTTGCAGGAGTTCATCCTGTCAAAGTTGAAACATCTGACACTGTTCTGAATGCTATTCTAAATTTAGTTAGAAAGTTAAACATTGAACGTACAATTATTTGGTTTCATTGTGGTATTACAGATTTCGGTAGACTAGAGTTACATTGTGAAAACAATATTTTACTAAATTAATGAAACTATGGTGCAGAAATATATTGAGAGTTGGTTGTGGTGGCTGCATAATTTATAGTTCCATCCAAATAAATTGCAGTATTAAGCAATGTGGCTTCTATTTTGATTGGTAAAATATTGCAATTAGTTTGGATGTGTGTGTGGAGAGAGAGAAACAGAGAAAGGAACAAAGATTGAGTATGTCTGAATAACTGTCTACAAAAATTTTTGAGAAAAAGCTGATTTTGAACGCAACAAAAGTACCTTAGCATGATAGCATCCACTTTCTCTTTGAGGCTCTCATCAATCAGATTTTAGAAACGCATGTGCCTTTCAAGTACTTCATTGTAAATCAACCTGAGGGTTCTTCAATGGTATTAAATTCTTTTTCTTTTCTTTTTTTTTTTTTTGGTAAATGAGCCCTTTAAAGTTTGATTGCATTTTGTTCTAAGTCAGGTAGAAATCTTCTATTCAAAATTTTCAATACCTGATATGTCAAAAACAAAATCACCTTCGGATTTTACAACTTTAGTGAACTGTAATTTTTGAGAACAAAGTGTACAAGGAGGAAGGCAAGAAACACATCCCTTCCAAAGCAAGGGCTCAGGCAAATCAAATAAAAAACCTCAAACCACATGCAACAGTTATTTTTCAAATTCTGTAATTGTACTTTGGAATATCCCAATATTTTTAACTGATAAATTTATATTCTATAGTGGAATAAAATCAAATAGGGAAGGCCACTGATTTTTTTTTTATTTTTTGGCATCCACATTTGATTACATTCCAAAGATTTTGATATGTTTCATATTCTAAATACTTTTTTAGAAGCTAACCTAAATGGAGGCAAAAATAGTGCCCAAGAACATATCTGGCTAATATTTTCTGCCCACTTTAAAATAAGAGAAATAGAACTGAGGATATCCTCCATTTAGCAGAATTTATCCTGTGATCACTAGGACTTTAGTGCCTGAAGAAGAGTAGTGAATATGTTCCAAACATAATTATTCTGCCCATGTTAGTTTTTAATATTAAAAAATAATACTAATTTTTTTATTTAGCTTTAGTATACAGTGATGCATCTTTTTCACTTTTTTAAATTTTAAAAAATGATTTTATTTTTGAAAATAGTTTTGTCAGATGCTTTTCATAAATTTCAAGATCACCCTAATGATAGGCCTTTTCTACTTTCTACACAATAAAGTTAAACATTGCAGCTTCTCAAAGAGAAAAAAAAAAGACTGTATCTCTTTGTAGGAATATCGACGAGGCAGGAGTCCCAGACCACAGGAAGAAGGGTAACAATTACCCAGAGGCAGATCAACCAGTAATGGCCACATGAGTGAAGAGCGGAACAGTTAGGATCTACAGCCCTGATGTCTGTCAATAAATTCATTTCTCAGGATTACAAATAACTGAGGGAAAAAAGGAACAAAATCTTTAAAGAAGCCACCCCAAGGGAGCAGTTTTGGGGGCCAGTGGCTGAAGGAGGAGCGACCCTCCTACAGCGTCTCTGCCAGGGAGTTGGAGATGTGGCTGAGACTTTTCCTGCAGCAACACAGCCAGAGAGAAATGAGTGCCCCTATCTCATTCTTTTTGCTCTGTGACTGAAGGGAAGAATAAACAACCTTTTAGAAAAGCCACAGCTTCATTCTCCCTTTCAGAGGAACATACTAGGAATAATAACTAATACTTTAAAATTTAAAGCCAATGCAGGTAAACTGTAGTTAAATTAAGCTGCTCAGCCCCAAATATATGAAAATTAGAATGTTCGAGGTAGACTTACTTTGTTACCCTTGTTGCTCTTAGGTACTGTCCAGTCAGTTCCGACTCATAGCAACGCTATGTACCACAGAGGGAAACATTGCTCAGTCCTGCACGATCCTCACAATCCTTGCTATGTTTGAGCCCATTGGGACATATTACAACACTTAAATGGGCAATGATGCATAATCACACCCAGGTCAATTGATTAAACTGTGTCATGGATTGAATTGTGTCCCCCCAAAATATGTGTCAACATGGCTAGACTATGATTCTCAGTATTGTGTGATTGTCCACCATTTTGTCATCTGATGGGATTTTCCTATGTGTTGTAAATCCTACCTTTATGATGTTAATGAGGTGGAATTAGAGGCAGTTATGTTAATGAGTCAGGACTCAATCTGCAAGATTCAGTTGTGTCTTAAGTTAATCTCTTTTGAGATATAAAAGAGAGAAGCAAGCAGAGAAATAGGGGGACCTCATCCCACCAAGAAAGCAGTTCCAGGGAGCAGAGCACGTCCTTTGGACCTGGGGTCCCTGCACCTGAGAAGCTCCTAGACCAGGGGAAGATTGATGACAAGGATCTTCCTCCAGAGCTGACAGAGAGAGAGAGACTTCCCCTGGAGCTGGTGCCCTGAATTCAACTTCTACCCTCTTAGATTGTGAGAGAATAAATTTCTGTTTGTTAAAGCCATTCACTTGTGGTATTTCTGTTATAGCAGCACTAGATAACTAAGACAAACTGCTTAGCAATGAATTTTGTAAATTACTCACTCTTATTATCCACCAAGATGCAATTTTATTCAGAGTAAGTAAAGTATGGAAATAAATTAACAAGGAAAAGTTGATTAACACCTTCATTTAGGTATTGACAGTCCAGATTTCTGTTTCTGATAACATGGAAGAGACCACTTTCACCTGAAATGCGTAGAGCTTTTAATTTTCAGCCTAACCTACGGATAACCCTGTAGCCCACTGGTTCTCTACCTGAATTTCAAGCTTGCGCATCAGAATGGGAGCTCTTCTCATGCATGACTGGTGTCTAAAACATAAGACTCTCTTATGTTAATGATCCACAAAGAATCTCTGCTGCAGGCAATTGCTAGAGAATTTAGATAGGAACAGATGCAATCCAGTACCTGCTGAAGTCTCACCTGAGACACCTCATATTGGAAGGAGGTTGTTTAACGGACGTGCTCACTGACAGTCTAATAGATTTTTTTTTATGTTCTTTTGCTAGACTAAGTCAGAGCATTAGATTGCAAGGAACACAGACTGCATTATAATATAGTGAAAACTATTTTGTAAGGAACTAAGGTAATTTAGTGTTATGCCCTCTCCCATTTGAGCAACACATCTATGTGTTTCAAAAACCGAATTTAAATGCAATGTCTATTCCATTGCCCTGTATTCTCCAAATGCACTCCTATTTGAATTCAATAACAGGAAAAGCCTGATAAATCAGAAAGTTTGTCTTCAGAAGATAGAAGATATATAAATCAATGTTTTCCTCTTTTCATCATGGCAATGAGGAAGCTAAGAAGAATAAAATCAATTAACAGAAGTCAAATAATAAAAATAAAGTTTTACTAGGCATTGGGAGGATTATTATGAACTATTTTTTTCTTTTTCTATGTTGTGCTTAGCGTTTATGATGCCCCAAAACTGTTTTAGTAATAACCGTACTATAAATTCTAATTGAGAGACATGAAATAAACTAGGAGTATGGGCTAAATAAAAGTTTTGCAAGCTTGTTCTGGTTTTATCCATCGGTATTTAAGGCCTGGGAATACTGGAAATGTTTCTCAAATCTTTTTGTTTCTTTCAAATTTTCTTCAGTGGATGTATCCATCTATATATCTATCTGAAATAAGATAGTCTTTTAGAAATAAATATTAACTTTTCAAGATACATTTCAAGTTTCATGTCTTCCACAAAAATGCCCAATCGACTTCAACCCACAGTGATTTTTCTGACTTGGGGCATTATATGGAAAACCTGGTGGCACAGTGGTTAAGAGTTTGGTTGCTAACCAAAAGGTTGGCAGTTTGAATCCACCAGGAGGTCCTTGGAAACACTATGGGGCTTTTCTATTCTGTCCTATAGAGTTGCTATGAGTTAGAATCGACTTGATGGCAATGGGTTTGGTTTTTCGGTTTTGGGGCATTATATAGCAAATTTTGTCTATATAGCTCAAACTATGTCACTTAACTTTAGCCTATATTTTCTTCTCTATAAACTATTTGAGAGTAGAAATTATGCCTTTCTGTTCTTTCATCTTCCGAAGGACCTAAATACACTGACTATAACCGTAATGGATGCCTGGAAAGACTTTGATCTAAACTAAATATGGAAGCATGAGTTTCCATTTAGTCAAGAACTGTCTATTCAGTTTAGCACAATCAGAGGTGATGGTCCTAGTGGCTCTAAATCTCACGAGGTAGTCTTCTGAATCTATGCTGAACTGACCGGTGGAAGATAGGCAGGCCTAGCAGCAGAGTCAGATTTTGCATACGAATTACCACCTGTAACTTTTTATTTCTTGTGGGCAGATAGTGAGGCAGACTTGGGTGCTATGGGACCAGGAATCAATGATTGAAGAAAGGCACAATCACCCCCAAGCCCAATTTCTCTCTGCACCTTCTCATCAGAAGCCAAATTCAGAAGGGGGATTTTGGAAGGACGGACAGATGGAGACCCAGGAGTCAGGAGTGAGACCAAGGAAACAGCTCCATCTCCATTGCGGAGCCATCTGTCTTTCAGACTGCATAGCAGGTGCCCCTCCTGGGAGAGCAGCTGCGGAATTCTCTGCAACAGTATCCCGGGCCAACAGCCACCATGTGTTGGTGTGGGGCCAAGGACAGGGTTTGTGTAGCCACACCACTCACACCTATTTTTGGAATGAACATAAAGAAAATGAAGTGTCAAGGGGGCTCTTCCTCTTTACAGATCCCTGAGAGCCACCAGCCCTGTACCTTAATGGATTTTGCAATGGAGATGAGAACGTTTATCTGGCTTATCTGGTGGAAAACAAGGTACTTTATGTTCTTTAAACAGAAATGTCATTTGACAGACTCCCGTGCAGACATCTTGTTTCCGCTTCCAGGGGACTTGGCAGGATGCTCCATGGGGGTCATACTAAGAGACCAGAAGATGTACCACTTCAGTTCTCCTGGCTTCAGTTTCCTCATCTGCAAGAAGAAGAAAGAAAGAAAAAAAAGTCTCTATTGCATAACAAATTACCACAAACTTAGTGGCTTAAAACAGAATAAAAAGCAAACAAACAAAAACAAAAACCAAACCTGTAGTCAACGCGTCAGTCCTGAATCATGGGGACCCTATGTGTTACATAATAGAATGAGCTTCAAAGGGTTTTCTTAACTGTGATCTTTATGGAAGAAGATTGCCAAGCCTTTCTGCTATGGTGCTGCTGGGTGGGTTTGAACTGCCAACCTTTAGGTTAATAGCCAAGAGCAAATCATTTGCAGCACTCAACAAAGCCCATTTATTAGTTCCCAGTTCTGTTGGTCAGAAGTACAGGCATGTCTGGCTGGGTTCACTGCTCAGGGCCCCATACTCTCAAAATTGGTATGTCAGCCATGGTGCGTTCTCATCTGAAGCTTACATAGGCATGAAAAAATTCATATCCTGGTAGTTATAGGACTGAGGTCCCTGTTTTCTTTCTGCTTGCCAGCTGAGCCACACTCAGCGCCTACTGCTCACCCACATTGCTTGCCATTTCGTCCCCTCCATCTTCAAGGCCAGCAATGGAAAACTTTTTATTCATTAAGCCCACCCCTCCATGCTTCAAATATCCTTCTCCAAGAAGAGCTTTGCCTCACCTGCTTAGGTCAGAAGCACCCAGGGAAATTTTCCTACTTTAATGTCAACTAATTTGTGATCTTAATGACATTTGCAAAATCCCTTCACAGCAACACCTAGATTAGTCTTTGATGAAAAACTAGAGAAGTTATATGTCCACCAGGGGCCTGGAATCTTGGGGACAATATCAGAATTCTTCCCACCATAGACCCTCATGGATCAAACAGTTTATGGTTGTCTGAAATAATAAAAATACAACTTTCATTTATTGAAAAGCAGGAGATGAAGTCACTCTCCATTGAAGGTTCAAAATCCAATCTCAAGCTGACAGGAAAGGAAAGAAAGAAGCAAAGGAGGAATGGAATATTTGAGGTCTTATTATGAACCAAGTGTTTTTCACATATTATCTTAATATTTTGCAGTGTATGTTATGGGAAACATATTGCCATATGGTTGTTAATAGATATGGCATAAAAAGATAGCTACATTTTTTGGAGGGGATGCAGAATAAAAAATGCTAACTAAGAATAAAACTTAAACACATTAAATGCTATGAGAATTGCTGCAACTATGTGCATTGCATCTTCAAAAAGAGAAATGGTAATACTAGTAGTAATAATAAAACTTCAGTTCTAACATATACAGTTTTTTTTTTTATGTTAGTATTTCTGAGGCTGTGTTTCATCTCCAGGTTGATATATACATTATATTTGCTTGCGTGACTTCATTCATCCTCAAGACTGCTACTTAATTGATGATGTAGCTGACCATCAATGACATCAGACCAAACAAGGCGTAATGAGGCAGCCCAGAGAGGAGCAACTGCAGGAGCCACCACCGCCCCGCATGGTAGGTGCAGAGAGAATACGGTAATCAGGAGCCCATAAGAAGACGCGGTGGGGTGGGGGTGTCATCATGTATTTCACAGGATCGCAGTGGAAGGGCTTAGTACAACAGGACTGGGATCATGGAGGGAGGGGTGGCTGGCAGGAGCTGATATCTTGTGGAAGGAATAGCCACAGCCAGAGACTGCCTGAACAGAGAGACGGGGAGATGTCTCCTCAGCACAAGCCTCCCATGGGCTGAATCAAGGCAGAAATCAGTTGGCAAAAGAGCTTAGAAAACTTGGTTAGCAGAGGACAGATTCCTCTAAACAAAGAAGAGCGAGGAAAGGACAAGGAAAGCAAACAAAAATGCTGGGGATAACTACATTAAGCAAAGACAGGCGATCTCTGAAACGCTCTGTTAAATTTTTCTTGTGTGAGACAAAGGGGAAGCAATGGGGCAGAGGGAAAATGTGGCCTTTTCCTTTTCCCTCTAGTTAATAGCGTAGGGACCTTCCTCGGAGGGGTGGCACAGTTAAGTCTCAGGGGATGAAGAGTAGTCTCTCAAAGCGTGATGATTTTATCAAGCTCCTGAAAGGTAAAGTGATCTTGAGGACAGAGCTACAAATGGATGCCTGTTTGTGGAGCAGAATGGAACACCAAAGGGTGGGAGCTGGGGGAAGTCAGGGTAAAGCCAATGAAGACAGGATACGGTCTTGTGAGAGTATAAAAGCAGACAACAGCTTTGTCTGCAAATGGTCCGGGGAGTAGAAAGCACACTGATCAGTGCACGTGTCAAGATCCAAGAATCAACTGGGTAGCAGGAAGCCTGGGAAGTTCACAATGATGAATCCAGGTAGGCCACTCAGAATGAAGGTGCGGTGGCCACTGAGCAGTAAATGGGGACCATCATTTTTGGGACAACCATGCATAGCGTATTTCCAGGAAACAGATCCAAAACCAAGGAGTCAGTGTGATGCAGAATATGCAGGCAGGGGATGAGGATGATGAGGAGAGGCCAGAGCAAAACTAAAATCATCTGGCATGGGTGGAGCACATGATGCAGCCCAAGCACCAACCTTGACTCCAGGGAGACCTACTGGGATTGGGTATCTGGGACTCATGTCTGGGAGCTGAGCTCATAGCCAGAACACAGGGGACAGCCCAGCACTAGCATCCAAGAGCAGAAGACACACAGTAACAGCAAGCCAGCCTCAAAGGTGAGCTGAAGAATGCCTGATGTGGGGGGTCCTTACTACACTCTTCTCCAGGCAAAGGTCAGGATGAATCCTAGAGGCCGTATTTTAAACAAACCCATGGGCTGAGAGTTAAGTACTTATCACTGCCAGGGCTAGAGGGGCACAGAGGTGAGGGGTGAGGAAACCTGAACAAGCCTATGCAGCCTTAAGCAAGAGATCACATATCTTGCTCTCACTTTTTAAATAAAGGTGTAAGAGATTATGGACTCTTGGAAAGATTTCTAAGATAAATTCAGCCCTAAGATATACACTGCTTTGCAGCCATAATGACTACCTAAAATTAAAGGTGTTATTAGTGGCCAGTATTATTTGTCATTAACCAGCATGGTCAAGTTCCATACATTGTCTTTCTCAGACTCTGCATCCATTATTCCAATTCCACCTCAAACGGTCCCTTTGGTGAGTGCAGATGCCTTCTTTCTGCTCCAGCGAACACACCATCTGTATGTAGATCTACTCATAAATGTAAATAAGGAAATAAGCACCAGGTATTTTCATATATATAATTCATTTACACAGTAATTGAATGAAAAACACACAAATATTTAACTATTAAACTTTTATGAAGTGGGGTAAATATGCATTCCGGAATTTTAAAAAAATGCATTCTCACATTTAATAGCTTTTTTACGGTAATAACTTGAAGCATTAGGAGGGACCCTTGATAAATGATATTCAGATTTATTTATTAATATACTCAATTATTAAATTAAAAAATAAGTCTTAGACTGTGTAATGGAGTTTAATTTGGAGACTATTTCTTAATTTTACTGAAACAAAGTTTTAGGTAGTTCATATCATCAACAGATTACCTTCTGTGGGGGTTTAAGATTAGCACATTTAAACTTTTTGCAACAATTTCCCAGGAAAGTCTCTGCTTTCAGAAGAAATGAAACAATGACAACTAATATGATATTAACTTATCTAGAAATATTTGGCTTTTTAAACAATGTATACATTCTCACCTCTTAAAACCCTATGAAGATGATTGTTGTCAATGTTGTTAACTGAAGTTGAGTCAGCCCCAGTCTCTTGGTGAACCCAGGCACAGCGGAAGAAAACATGCCTCATCCTGCACCATCCCCATAATAGGTTGGGAATAAGATCATTGTGATCCATAGAGTGTTCCTTAGTTGATTTTCAGAAGTAGATCACCAGGCCTTTCTTCCTAGTCCATCTTAGTCTGGAAGTTCTGCTGAAAGCTGATCATCATCATAACAACACAGAAGCCTCCACTGACAGACAGGTGATGGCTGCACATGCGGTGCATTGGCCAGGAATTAAACCTTGGTTTCCTGCATGAAAGGTGAGAATTCTATACGGAGCCACCAACACCCCTATGAAGTGAGTACTCGTTGCCACTGAGTGGATTCTGACTCATAGCCATCTTATAGGGCAGAGTAGATCTGCACCATAGGGTTTCCAAGGAGCAGCTGGTAAATTCGAAGCTCTGACCTTTTGGTTAGCAGCTGAGCTCTTTTATTTTTTTTTAATTTTTATTTTTTCCCATACAAAAATTTATACATACATTGTTATGTGACTCTAATTGCTCTCCCCATACTGTGACTGCACACTCCTCCTTTCCACCCCTGATTTCCCATGTCCATTCAACCAGATCCTAACCCTCTCTGCCTTCCCATCTCACCTCCGGACAGAAGCTGCCCATTTAGTTTCTTGTATCTACTGGAGCTAAGAAACATACTCCTCACGAGTATCACTTTATGTCCCACAGTCCAGTCCAATTCCTGTCTGAAGAGTTGGCCTCGGAAATTGTTTTAGTTCTGGTATGATAAAGAATCCAGGGGCCATGCTTTCTGGGGTTCCTCCAGTCTCAGTCAGACCATTAAGTCTGGTCTTCCTACTAGAATTTGAGTTCTTAACCCCACCTTTCTCCTGCTTCATCAGGGACTCTGTTGTGTTCCCTGTCAGGGCAGTCATTGGTGATAGCCAGGAACCATCTAGTTCTTCTCATCTCAGGTTGATGAAGTATCCAGTTTATGTGGCCCTTTCTGTCTCTTGGGTTAATACTTTCCTTGTGTCTTTGGTGTTCTTCACTCTCCTTTACTCCAGGTGGTTGGGACCAACTGATGCATCTTAGA
>NW_004443956.1:15870573-15959968 GCF_000243295.1 Trichechus manatus latirostris | reverse complement strand
ATTTCTTGTAATTTTGGTTTGGTTTTTGCAAATTCCCTAAACTTCTGTTTATGTGGAAATGCCCTGATTTCACCATCATATTTGAGAGACAGTTTTGCTGGATATATAATTCTTGGCTGGCAGTTTTTTTTCCTTCAAAGCTTTATAGATATCATCCCATTGCCTTCTTGCCTGCATGGTTTCTGCTGATTAGTTGAAGCTTATTCTTATTAACTCTCCTTTGTAGATGACTTTTTGTTTATCCTTAGCTGCTCTTAAAATTCTCTCTTTATCTTTGGTTTTGGCAAGTTTGATTATAATATGTCTTCGTGACTTTCTTTTGGGATCTACCTTATGTGGGTTTTGATGAGCATCTTGGATAGATATCTTGTCATCTTTCACTATATCAGGGAAGTTTTCTGCCAACAAATCTTCAACAATTCTCTCTGTATTTTCTGTTATGCCCCCCTCTTCTGGTACTTCAGTCACTCATAAGTTATTCCTCTTGATAGAGACCCACATAATTCTTAGAGTTTTTCATTTTTTTAAATCTTTTAATCTGATTTTTCCTGAAATAAGCTGGTGTCAATTGCTTTATCTTCAATCTCACTAATTCTGACTTCCATTGTCTCAATTCTGCTCCTATGACTTTCTATTGAGTTGTCTAGTTCTGACATTTTATTGTTAATCTTCTGGATTTCTGATTGCTCTCTCTCTATGGATTCTTGCAGCCTGTTAAATTTGTCATTATACTCTTCTCTAATCTTTTTAATTTCCTCTATTTTGTGTTCTTCATTTTGCTTAATTTCCTTCCTAATTTCTTGAAGAGTTCTGTATATTAACCTTTTGTATTCTGCCTCTGGTAATTCCCAGAAATTTTCCTCCTCTGGAAAATTTCTAGATTCTTTATTTTGGGAGCTTGCTGAAGCCATCATGGTTTGTCTTTTTATGTGATTTGATATTGACTGTTATCTCCTAGCCATCAATAAGTTATTATATTTATTTATTTTATGTTTGCTTACTGTGTCCTAGCTTCTTGTTTTGTTTTGATATGCCCAAATAGGCTGCTTATATGAGCTAGTTTGATTATTGGCATCTTTGAAGTGCTAATGTCCTGTCACCAGGTGGTTAGATCTGTTACTAGGTTTGTGAACTCAGGAGTCCACCCACTCCTCCTGTATGGATTCAGCTCAGGTACCCAGATAGATAGCCACCAAGTGTGTGGTTTAGGCTCTCACTTACAGCCCTAGACAGGCATGGGTGATTTGTGTAGGCACAGGCATCTGGCTGCAGCAGGGGGACACACTCTGAGCAAGGCAGGGGGCTGATGGCTGCCCCCGAGTGTCCAGAAGGAAAGTGTGTCCCTGTTCCCTAGAGCGGTTAGGTGGGTGGGTTTTGCAGCCGGACTATGAGCAGGTAATGCTGTTGGCTGTAAGGACTGGGGGGCACTCCTTATTCATGGGCCCCTATCACAGGTGGCTGGGTGGCATGGGTGGAGCTACCAGTCCTCAGGCCCCTGATATGGGTAGGTGAAGACCATGCTTAATGGGCAGAGCAGTGTCAAATTTCAAGAACCTGCCACTTCACAGATGAAACAGTTGAAGTTAGAGTTCTGGTATATACCCTGCTGTAAAGTGGGCCTACCCTGTTGAGATGGGCCCACGCAAGTCTATGCAGTGAGAAAGGCACTCAAAGTCCATGGATCCTTTATGCCTGTGCCTAGGCAAAGGAGCTGTGCCTACCCTGGGTTCCTGGTTTAGGGGAGCCGGCAGTTTATTTTTACCCATTTGTTAATTTGTTCACTGTCCAAGGCAGGGAGAATGGTTCCGGGCATTTGATGGATCCTACTTCTAGCCCAGGGGACTCAGCAATTGCTGAAGGAAGCTGGTCCAGGACCCAGTTCAGAGTGGGAGCAGGGAGGTAAATGGGAGAGTTTTTTCCCTAAGGGGTGTGTTTTTGATCCACACAGTCAGCCCTACGCAAGTACTTATCTTTCATCGAGGGCAGCTTCTCACTGGTTCTGGGTGGCCGAGTAGACTCTCAGTGGTTGGGTCTCTCCTGGTGCGGAATACGCCTCCTGAGCACCAATGCTTGCCTGCCTCACCTCCCACTCCCAAGCTGATCACGCTTGAAGGGCTCAGGCTCTCACTGAGTCAGGTCTGGCAACTCCTCACTGCTTCTGAACTATCTCTCCCTCCCCCTGCCACTCAGTCCAGTTCCTCAACTCTGCCTTTGATGTTCAGGGCTCCCAGATTGCCATATATAATCGAATCACTTGTTTCTTCAGGTCTTTGCTGTAAGAGGGTCCACTGGAAGCGTCTGACTACTCTGCCGTCTTGGTCCCACCCAGCAGCTGAGCTGTTAACCACTGTGCCACAAGGGTTCCATGAAGTGGGTGAGAACATATTATTTCTACCAACACAGCCCTACTTCACCCACCCACTGCCCATTTCACAGATGAAGAAGCTGATTACCCAAAAGATATTGTCCTGGGTCATATCATAGATGAAGGAAAGAACTAGTTCTACAGCTCAGTCCAGTGATATGTATCTCCTCTTTTTGTTCCCCTCTAGAGAGCTATCTTTAGAGTTACTAACTTGTCAAGGAGAATGAAATTAAATGGCCCCACTCATTGTCAAATATGCCACTAGAGCACACCCCACTAGCTGACTGTGACTTTCCCTCACACCCGAAGCTTAAAACACAAGATAATCCATAGCAAACATCTCGAATCCAAATAATGCTATTGGGAACCCAACATTTGTACCAAAGGAATACAGCATGATTTTACTTTGGAAAATGCCATTTAAATAGAACATTCTGCTGCAGGGATCTGGGCTGTGTGGAAGTGAGCTGGAGCCTTGATGGATGCTCTTCTGAGGCCCTTCAGCTGTTCCTCTGCTCACCAAAGTCACTCGCCACTAATGGTACAGATTAGGTTACCCTCAGAAATGTCGACTCCCTCTCTGAGGTAGGGAAATGACAGCAGTGGTGATTTTCAGAAAAGAGTGTTTTCATTGCCTTTAGATATTCGTTATTCTCTAAAATCACCCAAAATCCCATGGTTATGATCAGCCAAGGTCAGGAGCAGCAGGTGTACAAATGAGGTCTAAACCGCTAACCTGTCTAGTAGCATTCACTGTGAGGGCAGAGCACTGTGAGTGCCTCTGCCCTGAGGACTCTTGGTTTCCTCTGCTTTCCAGCATTGTCTTTTAGCACCACCTATAACAGGCAACGTCTGACCCCAAGATATGTTAAAAGCAGCCGGATCACAACTTTCTACATGTATCTATATCTGTTACCACTGCTGGCAAAGCTGCTACCAATTAACCAATGTTTTAATCAGTTATAGAAACCCAGAGGTGAGACAGATGAACTGAACCAGAAACAGGAGCCCTTGGAAACCTACAGAAAGTTGACGTGGTGAGCTTGGAGGCATGCAGAGTTGACCATCATAGAAAATGCCCTCTCCCTGGTCCTGCACAGTGCCTGGAACATCTACCATTTACTTTTTAAAATTATTAATTATCTCAAGTAGGCCAAGAAGAATATTACAAGTTTCCACCATGTGTCTTCCCTGTGCTAGACACTTCCATATACCTTAGCTCTTAGCTCATGCAACCCTCACAATTATGCTGAGAGAGGGAAATGATTATTCTACTTTTAAATAAGAGGCAATGCAGTCACCTAATTCTTTAAGTTACCACTTAATGACTCTCCTGATTTTAGCTGAGTTGAGGTATTTAATTACTTGCAAACGGATACAACGAATTAGTCACATTAAGTATTCTCAAGTAGCAGTTGGGGAAGAAAAACATATACACAATGACTATTAGTGGCTTTTGAACTTTTTTTAATTATGATCTGAACAAAGACATGCATTTTATATTATGACCACACACACACACACACACACACACACACACACACACAATACAAAATGTGCTCTTACTATGACTCTCTCTGATTCTTTCTGTTCTTCACTACTTTATTATACTTTAACCCGTATTTTCAAGAGCTCATGATGACCTAATAAACAGATTTCACAACCTGTTAATGGATTCATAACTTTAATTAATATAATTCATAGTCTGAAAAGGTTGATCCAGATTAGCTGATAGAGATCAGGTCCCAAGGGCATAGGCCACTAGAAGATCTTCGATCTAAGGATGAGGGAAAGACAATATCCAACTCTGAAAGTGGGCGGGTACACAAAAGAGAATTGGTGCCTGTATCACTGTGTTGTCTGTGTTTAGCACCATGTGGAGCACGTGTGGGATTTCTTGAGGTTCTTTTGGTTTGGTGTATTTTGATTTTTACAGTTTTATTATGCCACTGGCATTTCACTGTGAAATGATAATAAAATAAACCTCAATCCCTGGTTGTCCATGTCTGTGGCTAGTTAAAACCAGTTCTACTGTGATCCTACCAGTGGCTGTATTATGATGTGAGAGCATCAAGAAGAACTTCCTACTTCAAAATAGTTCCCTTTATCTAGTTGCTGGTGCCTGAAATTATACCAATTTGGCTTAAAGCGTGCCCTTTATGGAAATAGAAATAGCTCAACATGTCACTCTGTAGCTTCCTCCAAATGTGTAAGTTATTGATTCAACCAGCTCTATTTCAGGTACTGTAGTTTTCCCATAGTCTGGTCAGGGAATCAGTATCTGTGCAGCTATTAAATATTACTAATATGTTCTAATGAGTGATAAGGGTGCTCAGAGTTGGGGAGTATATTAGATTCCTATGGCTACCCTAACAAACGTATCACAAAGTGGGTAACTTAATATGGCAGAAATTTATTGTCTTGTGGCTCTGGAAGCTAGAAGTTTGAATTCAGGGGGTCATCAGGGGGTCATCTCTTTTCAAATGCTGTAGGGGAAGATCTTTTCCTGTCTTACCCAGCCTCTGGTAGCCCCCGGCATTCCTCAGCTTGCAGCTAGGACATAAGTCCAAGGTCAGAAGACCTTCTTCCCTCTGTAGCTTTCTGTCTCTGTGTCTCTTCTCCTTTTATAGGACATCACTTATACAGGATTAGGACCCACACTATTCCAGTATGATCTCATGCTAACTTAACAGATAACATCTTCAAAGACCTTATTATCGAACAGGGTCACATACACAAGTCCTAGGGGTTAGAACTTCAACATATCTTTTAGGGGGTCACAGTTCAATCCATTACAGGGAGAAAATAACTCTACTTGGAGAATACATGAAAATTTTACAGAAAAAGGGATTTTTGGCTTGGGCTTTAAATAATGAGTGAAATATGACAGGCAGTGAAATATGAGCAAGAGATTGTCAGGCAGTGAGACGACCATGAGATAACATCCCAAAGTATAACTTATGGTGTGATAGACAGGAGAGCTAGACTATACAGTAATAACAAATTAATGCTGAATTTTAGTAGCTGAACAAAACAAAAGTTAATTTGTCACTCTATTAAGGTCCAGTATAAATCAGGGAGCCCTCCTCTGTCTTAAAGCTATAGTGCCTGGAATATAAAGATTTCAAGGCCACCATAGCAGAAGAGAATGAAGGAAGAAGCACATTGACTCTTAATGAACTGGAAGTTATTTTTTAACACTTTTGGACCAAGTACAGTTTATTTAGCTAAAATTAGTAACACGGACCCAACTTTACAGTATGGGAAGTAGAATCTTTGATGACATAAAAAAAACTGTTTATGTATTTATTAAGGGGACAAAAGGGAGATCTGTTGAATGAGGTGCTCACCATGAATGTATAACTGGAGAAAAGAGATGTGGAGGTGAGGTCCTAAGGTAGATTGCAAAGAGGTTATGATGGTCCTCATGTGCTTAGGCTATTGACTTTCATGTTTACCCTTAGCTACTGGGAAAAGTCAAAAGGTTTTACTTCATAGAGTAAATTCTGTTGTTCTCTGTTTCACAGTTAACCCATTCCGGTTCACTGGAGAGGATGGAGTCATGGAAGTACAACGTCCTTTCCCAAAAGCATATGCTGATTAAGGTAAGGAATGGGGCACTGGGAAAGCCAAAACTACCACTGATGGACCTGGAATGGAGGCCAAGGAACACACATCTCCCTGGATGGCTCAAGTGTGGGCTGACAGAGTTGATCAGAACAAAACTTGGGGTAAATTTTGTCACAAAAGTTATGTCTGTTCACCCCCACTGCTTTGTAACCAAGGAAATGCAACGGGAGCGGGCATACTCTACCTACCTGAGTGAGAATCCAACATCTCCATGGGAAACAATAAAAAAGGCATTTCTAAGCACAGGATGGCATATGCAAAACATTTGCCAAGCAGAGATAATTACCTCCTACAGAGGGAAGAGGCATATGTTTGACGCCAGTCCTGATATTAATCAAAGTATGATAGAGAAAAAATTGTGTATAATATTCTCAACAAGCATATATCTGAAGGTTCTTTTAAATTAGGATGGATGTCTAGATATCAGACATTGATTCCAGTTGATTAAAAGACATTGAGACTTAGAGTTGCACTGTAGAGTTCCGCATATTTCAAATATAACCATTTGTCCTTCTCAAGGCAGAAAGTGAATCTTAAAGCTGTTGTTATTGTTAGGTGCCACTGAGTCAGTTCCAACTCATAGGGACCCTATGTACAACAGACTGAAACTCTGCCCAGTCCTGTGCTATCCTCACAATCGTTGCTATGTTTAAGCCCATTGTTGCAGTCACTGTGTCAATCCATATTGTTGAGGATCTTCCTCTTTTTTGCTGACCCTCTACTTTACCAAGCATGATGTCCTTCTCCAGGGACTAGTCCCTCCTAATAACATGTCCAAAGTATGTGAGATGAAGTCTCACCATCCTCACTTCAAAGGAGCATTCAGTCTGTATGATCAGTGCACCAAATACCTCAACAGTGTTCTATGAGGGACTTCTGTGTGCTTGGTCTTGCCTAAATACCATAGGGAATTTGAGATGAAATCTACAGCACCATGGTCTCTGTGATCATTAAGGCTGTGTGTCGATTTGGCTGGGCCATGAATCTCAGTAGTTCAGCAGTTATGATGTAGTTTGGCAGTTATAAAATGATGTGACCATCTCCATGATGGGATCTTCCAACCAGGTGAAAGGAAGTTTCCTTGGGGGTGAAACCTGCATCCAATATAGGTGGACTTTCTTGCAAGGCTCACAGACTTTTACTTACTATGGATCCTGCAACTGGTTCCTGTTCATGTGACCTCCGATTCTTGGGACTTGAGCTAGCAGCTTACCTGCCAATCTTGGGATTTGTCAGCCTCTGTAGCCTGTGACACAGAGGCCTGTTTTCTGATCTGCTGATCCTGAGTTTGCCAGCCCCTGCAGCTACATGAGTCAGAAAAAGCCTCCAGCCTGACCCACGGACTTGGGACTTTCCAGTCTCTACAACCATGTGAGCCATTTCCTTGATATAAATCTCTCTATATGTATATATACAGACTGAGAGATGCTTCACTGGTTATGCTTCTCTACAGAACCCAGCCTAAGACATTTTGGTACGGAGAGTGCTCCCAGCACTTCTTTCTTGGTCGCATAAGGTCCCTGCACTATGTAGTTCTTAGAGCAGGGGAAGATTGATGACACGGACCTTTCCCCAGAACCAACAGAGAGAGAAAGCATTCCTTGGAAGCTGGAGCCCTGAATTTGAACTTGTAGTCTCAGACTGTGAGAGAATAAATTTCTGTTTGTTAAAGCCACCCACTTGTGATATTTCTCTTATAGCAGCACTAGATAACTAGGACAGTCTCTGCCCTGTGATGCGAAATAACAGAACAGTGCTATGAAGAGTTGACGGAACTCACTTATAGTAAATACGAGGTAGTCTGCTCAGTTTTATATCTGTTTCTGGAAAGCATCTATCTCGGAATTTTCCATTCCTTTAGCCACTCATTTATTCAGCAAAGATTTATTGAACACCTACTAAATGTCAAATTCTGTGCTAAGAAATGCGATAAAATGGTAAACAAATATAGGCAGAGTCCATTTTCTCATGTCTAGTGGGGAACAAAGATATTATTAAATAATCATAAAGTTAAATAGAAAATGTGAAAATGATACAAAGAAAAAGAAAAGATATATGGTACAATGAAAACATGACAAAGGATGTTAAGGAGAACTTCCTTAAGGAAATTACACCAGATCTAAGAATGTCAGAGAATCTTCCAGAAAGAGTGTTTTGCCTGTGCAAAGTATCTGTAAACAGAGGGAGTTACAATGAGTTTGGGCAACACGCTGGCTTTCTTTCGGTTCGAGTAAAGCGAGTGATAGGTGTAAAGACGGTAAAGGGGGGTTGGCGACCATAGTCTTAGGGACATCTAGGTCAATTGGCATAACATAGTTCATAAAGAAAATATTATACATCCCCCTTTAGTGAGTAGCATCTGGGGTATTAAAAGCTTGAGAGCAGATTCTAAGATACATCTATTGGTCCCATTCCATCTGGAGCAAAGGAAAATGAAGAAAACCAAAGACTGAAGGAAAATATTAGCTCAAAGGACTAAACGATCACATGAACCACAGCCTCCACTGGCCTGAGCTCAGAAGAACTAGATGCTGCCCAGCTACTACCAACAACCACTGTGACTGGGATCACAACAGAGAGTCCTAGAGAGAACGGAAGAAAAACGTAGAACAGAATTCAAATTCTCAAAAAAAACCGGATTTACTGGTCTGAGAGAGACTGGAGGAACCTCCAAGACTATAGTCCCTGGACACTCTGCTAACTCAGAACTGAAACCATTCCCAAATCCCACTTTTCAGCCAAAGATTAGACAGGTCTATAAAACAAACAGTAACACTCGTAAGGAATGTGCGTCTTAGTTAAATCAAATATGGGAGACCAAATCAGCAACTTCTGCCCAAAAACAACATAAGAAGGCAGGAATGGACAAGCACTTAATGAATGGACACGGGGAACCTAGAGTGGAAAGGGAGAGTGTGTGTCACATTGAGGGGCTTGTAACAAATGTCACAAAACAATATATGTATAAATTTTTGAGTGAGAAATTAACTTGAGCTGTAAACTTTTACCTAAAGCACAATAAAATAAATAAAATATTAAAAGCAAAATAAATAAATAAATAGAGTAAAGAAGAAAGATAGGACTGGAGGAAAAGATGGTCATATACAGATTTTCTTAGGTCATGTTTTCCTTTTTTCTATATTCATAGACCATATATTTAAGAAGCTCTTAACCTGCTGATGTAAAAATATTAAATGGTTTTCAAAAATATTGTTCTAGGTGGCAGAGCCAACATGTTGCCCTCGATGGACGTATCTTGCCATTCCCCTGCAGCAAAGACCTGAAAAACTAAGTAAAACAGTTACAAATGTCAATCATGGAACCCTAAGCATCAAATGAAAGGTTAAAGAACTAGATCAAACACCAAACGGAAGAAGAAACTGAAGGAAAACAGAGAATGAGGAGAGATACGGAGTGGAGGTCTCCTGCCAACTAACATGACACAGCATTGCCATTTTGGAGCACAACCAGCAACAACTGTAGACAGGGAGTACAGGAAGACAACTTCCTGGAGCTCCCAACAGGAGATAGCACCCGGTAACCAGAGAAACATGAATTCCCACCCTTCACCCTTCTACCCTGTATGCCGCCACCCCTTCCCAACGGGCCACAACACAGCCTGGGTCCGCCCTGCCCCCAGCCACCAGCTCCTGCCACACCATTTCTTTTCCTTTCTCTCTCCCACTTAGCCCCCTATGTCACCCTTAACCCTTCCCCACAGGCTACACCACGCCACTCTGCTAGAGAGCTACCAGCCCACCATCACCCCAGAACCATCTTATCCCCACCTGCTGCCTCCTACCTCTCCATTTTTTCCCCCTTTCTTCCTTTTCTTTCTCCCTCCAACCTGGCCATGTACGTCACCCTCACCAATTCCCTAGAGGCCATGCCCTGCCACTCAGCTAGAGAGCTACTGGCCTGCTGTCACACCGTGTCCACCATGCCACCAACCAATAGCTCCTGCCATGTCTTTTCTTTTCCCTTTCTTCCTTTTCTTTCTCTCTCCCACTAGCCCTGTATGCTACCCTCACCCTTTCTCCACAGGCCACACAGCATCACTTGGCTAGAGAGCTACATCCCACCATCATCCCAGGTCCATCCTGCCCCTACCCCGTGACTCCTGTCTTGCCATTTTCTTTCACTTCCTTTCTTTTTCTCCCTCACACCTAGCCCTATATTCCACACTACCTTTTCCTGTCGGGTCACAACACACTGTCATGGGTAGAGAGTTACCACTGCCACCTCAGATCCTCCCGCCCCCACGTGCTATGCTATTTTTCCCCCTTTTCCTCCTTTTCTTTCTCCCTCCCATCTAACTCTGTACCCCACCTCTACCCTTTCCTGCTGGGCCACGCTGTGCTGCCTTGGCTATAGATTCACCAGCCTGTTGCTAGCCTGGTCCACCCCACCCCACCCACTGGCTCCTGCATTGCCATACTTTTTTTCTTTCTCTTTATTCCCCTTTCTTCCTTTTCTTTATCCATCCCACCTAGCCCCATACCACACCTCTACCCTTTCCCGCTGGGCCTTGCCATGCTGATGCAGGTGGAAAGCTACTAGCCTGTTACCACCCCAGGTCCCACTTGCCTCCACCTGCCAGCTCCTGATATGACATTTCCCCCTTTATTCCTTTTCTTTCTCCCTCCCATCAAGCCCTGTAGGCTACCTCTACCCTATCCCACCAGGCTATGATGCACCACTGCAGGCAGAGAACCATTGGGTTGCTGTCATCCCAAGTCCATCCCACACCCACTCACCAGCTCCAGCCACATCTTTTTTCTCTTTTTTTCCCCTTTATTCCATTTCTTTCTCCCTCCCACCCAATCCTGTAGGCCACCTCTCTCCCTTCCCATTGAGCCACATCACTCCACTGCAGCTAGAGAGCCACTGGTCGCTACTTTCTACCTCCCACCTAACCCCATACTCCACCTTCCCCTCTTTCCAGGGGTCCCCAGGTCTGCCATGCTCACACCCACCGGCTACTTTTTTCCCTCTTTTCTTTCTCTCTTTTTTTTTTCTTTCTTCCTCCCATGCAACCCTATAAGCCACCCCCTTCCTGCTGGGCCTAACTGTGCTGCCATGACTACAGCATCCCCCGTTCAGGCCAACCACTGCACCAGGTCTGCACTTCCCGTCCCCTCTCACCACTCGACCAGCTGCTGAAAGGTAGGATGTGAGTTCATACCACTCCCTGTCCAACACCCCTACCTATCGGGAAAAGGGCTGTGAATGCTCTCAAGCCATTGGACCAACATCAGGAGGCAGACAGTGCCTGTTCAGTATGCCCTCAAACACCTTGCCAAACCAGTGAACAGAAAAATGGGCTTGCCTGCCTGCCCTACTCTACCCACCCAGACAAGGTGGTGAGAGCTGTCAAGCCCACAGATGAGCAAGCAGCAAAGCATGCCTGGTCTGCCTTCCCTGACATATCAAAACAAAACAAACAAGCAGGAAACAAACAAACATACAAATCAATCAAAAATAATAATAATAATACTTTAATGTCTTGGAAACAGCAGACAATATCAAAACATATAAAAAGCAGGACAAGATGGCTCCAGCAAGTGACCAAAATAAAGAATCAGATGACCTTCTAGTAAAGAAAAGGCAGTGGAACTATTTGATATAGAATTCAGAAGCCTAATATGTAGAGCTCTCCAAGAGATTAGGAAAGAGATCACGGACAACACAGACTAAACCAAGGGAAAAATAGACAAAATCATGGACAACACAGACAAAACAAATGAAAACATAGCAAAAATCAAGGCAAACACAGACAAAGCAATAGAAGAATTCAGAAAAATAATACAAGAACAAAAGGTCAAATTCAGTAATAAAAACAGCAACTAGAAATCCAAAAGATAAACAAGAAAATATCAGGAATGGATAACTCAATAGAAGGTTATAGGAGCAAATTTGAAATAATAGAAGGCAGAATCACCCAGATTCAAGACAAACTCATGGATGCCACTTTGAGAAAAAAATTAGAGAAAAGAATGAAGAAAACCTAAGAATTACGTGGGACACAATCAAGAGCAAAAATTTGCACGTGATCAGAGTTCCAGCACCGGGGGAGAAAATGGAAAACACAGTGAAGGTTGCTGAAGATTTGCTGGCAGAAAATTTCTCAAATATTATGAAAGATGAAAAGCTGATCACCCAAGAAACTCAATGAACCCCATATAGGATACACCCCAATAGAAAGTCACCAAGACATATCATAATTACACTTGCCTAAACCAAAGCAAACAAAGAATTCTGACAGCAGTTTGAGGAAAACAAAAAATCATTTACAAAGGGGAAACAATAAGACTAAGCTCTGATTACTTGGCAGAAACTATGCAGGCAAGAAGGGAATGAAATGACATATACAAAACCTTGAAAGAAAAAGACTGCCAATCAAGAATAACATAGTCTGCAAAACTGTCTCTCAAATACGATGGTGAAATTAGGACATTTCCAGATAAACAGAAATTAAGGGAATTCCTAAAAGCCAAACCAAACTTACAAGAAACATTAAAAGGAGTCCTTTGGTTAGAGAACCAACAACATCACACAACAACTGGAGTCTAGGACAGATACCAATCTAGGTAAAGAACTCTTACAATAAAGCAAAGCTAAAGGATTGTAACAGGGAAACAGAGACACAAATCTGCAAATGACGACAACATCAAAACAATAAGAAGGGGAATAAACAGTGTAGTTATAGGATTTTCAAATGGAGAGGAAGTCAAGACACTATCAAGTAATAAAAGACTGGTTCAAACTTAGGAAGATAAGGGTAAATTTCAGTGTAACCACAAAGAAAGCTAACAAATCTACTCATCAGAATAAAAAGAAGAACATCATAAAGTCTCAGTAAACACAAAATCTGTAATAACAAAAGAAAAGAAAATCCATAAACAAAAGGAACTCAGCATAGGAAAGTAAGAGGAACAAAGAAAACATCAGCATGACAAAAAAGCACAACAATATGACAGTAATAAACTCATATCTATTGATAATACCACTGAATGTAAATGGCTTAAATGCACCTGTAAAGAGACAGATATTGGCAGAATGGATACAAAACCATGACCCATCAATTTGCTGTCTACAGGAGACACACTTTAGGCCCAAAGACATAAATATATTAAAAAACAAAGGATGGAAAAATATATACCAAGCAAACAGTAACCAAAAAAAGAAAAGGAATGGCAATACTAATCTCAGAAAAAATAGACCTCAAGGGAAAATCAACCATAAACGACAAGAAAGGACATTATATAATGATTAAAGAGATAATCCATCGAGAAGACATAACCTTAATAAATATCTATGCATCCAACAACAGGGCTCTAAAATACATAAAAGAAACTGTAACAGCACTGAAAAAAGAAATAGACACTTTCACTACAATAGTAAGGACTTCAATATACACTCTCGGTAAAGGACAGAACATCTAGAAAGAAATTCAATATAGATACAGAGGATCTAAAGGCCACAATCAACCAACTTGACCCATAGATGTATATAGTACAGTCCACCCAACAGCAGCAAAGTATACATTCTTTTCCAACCCACGTAGAACATTCTTCAGAATGGAACACATTTTAGGCCACAAAGCAACCCTCAATAAAATCCAAAACATTGAAATAATACAAAGCATCTTCTTGAATCACAACATAAAAGTACAAATCAATGACAGAAAAAGCAAGGAAAAAAATAAAGTACATGGAAACTGAATACAACCCTACTTAAAAACAACTGGGTAGTAGAAGAAATCAAAGAAGGAATAAAAAAAATTCCTAGAATTAATTGAGAATGAAAACACATCATACCAAAACCTTTGGGGCACAGCAAAGGCAGTGCCCAGAGGTCAATTTATAGCAATAAACACACACATCAAAACAGAAGAATGGGCCAAAATAAAAACATTAGCCCTACAACATGAACAAACAGAAAGAGAACAGCAAAAGAAGCCAACAGCCACCAGAAGAAAGAAAATAAAAAAATTAGAGCAGAAATAAATGAAATAGAGAACACCCACACAAAAAAACAATAGAAAGAATCAACAAGACCAAAAGTTGGTTCTTTGAAAAGATCAACAAATTTGACAAACCATTTTCCAATCTGACAGAAGAAAAATAGAAGAGGAAGCAAATAACCCACATAAGAAATGAGATGGGGACATTACAACAGACCCAACTGAAATTAAAAGGATCATAACAAAAAACTAAGATAAGTTGTTCTTCAACAATTTTGAGAACCTAGAGGAAAGGGACAAATTCCTGGAAACACACTAGCTACCTAAACAACACAAACTGAGATGGAAAATCTGAACAGACCCATAACAAGAGAAGAGATGGAAGAGGTAACAAAAAAAAAAAAACTAAAAAAAGAAAGTCCTGGCCCCTACAGCTTCACTAGAGAATTCTACCAAACATTCAGGGAACAGCTCAAACCAATACTGCTCAAACTATTTTAGAGTACAGAAAAGGAAGGAATACTCTTGAATTCATTCTACGAGACAAGCATAACCCTGATGCCAAAGTTAGGCAAAGACACCACAAAAAAAGAAAACCATAGACCAATATCTCTCATGAATACAGATGTAAAAATTCTCAATAAAATTCTAGCCAATAGAATTCAGTATCTTATAAAAAATATAATACACCACGACCAAGTGGGATTCATATCAGGTACGCAAAGATGGTTCAACATTAGAAAACCAATCAATGTAATCCACCCCATAAATAGAACAAAAATAAAAGAATCATGGGATCATCTCAATTGATGCAGAAAAGGCATTTGACAAAATCCAACACCCGTTTCTGATAAAAACTCTCAATAAAATAGGAATAGAAGGGAAATTCTTCAACATAATAAAGGGCATCTATACAAAACCAACAACCAACATCATCTTCAGTGGAGAGAGGCTGAAAACATTCCCTCTGAGAAAAGGAACAAGACAAGGGGGCCGTTTATCACCACTCCTATTTAACATTCTGCTGGAAGTCCTAGCTAGAGAAATAAGGCAAGAAAAATAAACAAAGGTCATTGAAATTGGAAAGAGAGAAGTAATACTATCCCTATTCCCAAATGATATGATCCTATACATAGATTCTACAAGAAAACTACTGAAACTAATAGAAAGATTGAGCAGAGTAGCAGAATACAAGATCAACATACAAAAACAGTTGGATTCCTATACAACAACAAAGAGAACTTCAAAAGGAAATCAGGAAAACTATACTATTTATAATAGCCCCTAAACAGATAAAATACTTAGGGATAAATCTAACCAGAGACGTAAAAGACCCATACAAAATAAACAACAAAACACACTGCAAGAAACCAGAAGAGACCTACCTAAATGGAAAAACATAACACGTTCATCCATAGGAAGACTCAATATTGTGAAAATATCTATTCTACCCGAAGCAATCTACAAATATAATGCAATCCCAATCCAAATATCATCAACATTCTGTAACAACATGGAAAATCTAATCACCAGTTTATATGGAAAAGAAAGAGGCCCTGGATAAGGAAAACATTACTGAAGTAAAAAAACAAAGTAGGAAGCCTCACTACCTGTTCTCAGATCCTACTATACAGCCATGGTAGTCAGTGCAGCCTGGTACTAGTACAACGACAGACATATAGACCAGTGGAACAGAATTGAGAACTCAGATATAAATCCATACACCTATGGTCAGGTGATCTTTGACAAAGGCCCAAAGTCCATTAAATGGGGAAAAGATAGTCTTTTTAACAAATGGTGCTGGCAAAACTGGATGTCCATCTGTAAAAAAATGAAAAAGGACACATACCTCACACTATGCTCAAAAACTACCTCAAAATTCACCGAAGACATAAATATAAAACCTAAAATGATAAAGATTATGACAAAAAACAGGGACAATGCTAGGGACCCTAATACATGGCATAAATTCGTATAAACCATAACTAACAATGCACGAACAACAGAAGACAAACTAGATAACTGGGTGCTCCTAAGAATTAAACACTTATGCTCATCCAATGATTTCGTTAAAAGAATAAAAAGAGAACCTATAGACTAGGAAAGTATTTTTGGCTATCATATATCCTACAAAGGTCTAATCTCTAAAATCTATAAGAATACTTCAACACCTCAATAACAAAAAGAGAAATAATACAATTAAAGAAATGAGGAAAGGATATAAACAGACACCTCACCAAAGAAGACATTCAAACAGCTAACAGGCACATTTGTAAATGCTCATGATCATTAACTATTAGAGAAATGCAAATCAAAACTAAAATGAGTTACCATTTCACTCAACACAACCGGCACGAATGAAAGAAAAACAGAAAATAAATATTGGAGAGGTTGTGGGATGACTGGAACTCTTATGCACTGCTGGTGGGAATGTAAAATGATACAACCACTATGGAAAATGATTTGTTGACTCCTTAAAAAGCTAGAAACAGAAATACCATACAATCCAGCAATCCTACTCCTAGGAGTATATCCTAGAGAAATAAAAGTCATCACACAAATAGACATATGCATACTCATGTTCATTGCAGCATTATTTACAATAGCAAAAAGATGGAAACAACCTAGATGCCCACCAACAGATTAATGGATAAATTACGGTACATACACACAATGGAATACTATGCAACTATAAAGAACAATGATGAATCCGTGAAACATCTCACATCATGGATGAATCTGGAGGGCGTTATGCTCAGTGAAATAAGTCGATCACAAAAGGACAAATATTGTAAGAGACCACTGTTATAAAAACTCAAGAAAAGGTTTACACACAGGTAAAAACAATCTTTGATGGCTACCAGGAAGAGGAGAGATGGGGAGGGGAAATCACTAACTAGATAGTAGTAGACAAATGTTAACTATAGTGAAATAAAAGACAACACACAATAGAGGGGAAGTCAGCACAACTTCACAAGGCAAAGCCATAGAAGGTTCCTAGACACATCCAAACACCTTGAGGGGCCAAGTTACTGGAGCTGAGGGCTGGGGACCATGGTCTCAGGGGACATCTAGGTCAACTGGCTTAACATAGTTCATAAAGAAGATGCTATACATCCTACTTTGGTGAGTAGCATCTGAGATCTTAAAAGCTTGCTAGTGGCCATCTAAAATGCATCCATTGGTCCCATCACATTTGGTGCAAAGGAGAATAAAGAAAACCAAAGACAGAAGGAAAATATCAGTCCAAAGGACTAATGGACCACATGAACCACACCTCCACCAGCCTGAGCCCGAAAGAAGTAGCTGATTCCCATCTACCACCACTGACTGCTCTGACAGGGATCATAATAGAGGGTTCTGGACAGAGCAGGAGAAAATGTAGAACAAAATTCAAATTCACAAAAACAGACCTGACTTACTGGTCTGACAGATACTGGAGGAACCTCTGAGACTATGGCCTATGGACACCTTGCCAACTCAGAACTGAAGCCAGTCCGAAAGTCCACCTTTCAGCCACAGATTACCCGTTGCTATCAAGTCGATTCTGACTCATAGCGACACTATAGGACACAGTAGAACTGCCCCAGAAGGCATAAGAAGGATAGTCAAGAATAGGAGGAGAAAATGGAATGTGTGGCTAGTTGCCTCCACGAAAAACTGCCTCTTTTGCCATGAGACCAGAAGAACTGCATGGTGCATGGTTACCATTACTGAATATTTTGATCAAAGATTCTATGGAAGAGTTCTGATCAAAAGAGGAAAAATGTAGAATAAAATTTCAAATTCTCATGGAATCCAGGTATTCTGGAGCCATTGAGGCTGGATGAACCCCTGAAATTATTGCTCTGAGATAATATTTAAATCTTAAACCAAAAACATCCCCTGAAGTCATCTTAAAACCAAAGAATAGTTTAGCTTAAATAGTAAAGAATGTCTTCCTTGAGCATTGTGCTCCTTTAAGTTATATCTATATGGAATCAATTTGACGACAACAACTCAAAAGATTAGATAGGAAACTTTGGACACAACGAGTTTATGTTAATGGGAGAGGAAAAACTTGGAAAAGGGAGTGAGAATAGTTGCCCAGCTCTAAGAATGTAAGCAGTGTCACTGAATTCTTGAATTGGTATATGTTCTGCTGTGTATATTCTCAACAACAACAACCAAAGTAAAATAAATTCTAAATGGGAAAAAATGTTTTAAGTAAAATCAATAGATATAAAATTAATAATCAGTGAGGGATTGCTATAAATCAAGAGACTAGCTCCCTCTCCCCTATTTTTGCATAAAGATATACAATTGCCCCTGCACTTTTTGTTGAAAATAGTATTCTTTATGGGTTTAATTAATATACATCGTTGTTTGAAATAACCAAAAAAGGTAAGGGCTTATTTCTGAACTTTTCATTTTTTTCTTATTGATCTATGTGTGTATCTTTACATGAATATCACACTGTCTGGATTACTGTAGCTTTATTCTGTGTTTTAAAATCAGGTTATGGAAGTCCTACAAATTTGTTCTTTTCCAAAATTGTTTTGGCTATTCTAGGTAATTTGTATTTTCACACAAATTATAGGATGAGCTTATTAGTTTCTACTAAACAAACAACAACAACAAAAACACACACAACCACACACACACACAAAAAAAAACCCTGCTGGAATTCTGACAGGGATTGCACTGAATCTATAAAACAATAGGAAGAGAATGTCCATCTTAACAATATTAAGTTTTTCAGTGCATAAACATAATCATTTCTCTCCTTATTTATTTTATTTTGTGTCAACAATGTTTTATGGTTTTCAATGTTCAGTTCTTCACTTCTAAGTATTTTATTCTTTTGAGGTTACTGTGAATGGAATCGTTTTTCTTAATTTCATTTTCTGATTGTGTGTTGGTAATATATAAAAATATAATTGATTTGATATTTTGAACTTGTATCCCACAAACTTTAACCTGGGTTGTCTAGAGAAGCAAAATCAGTGAAGTGTGTATATATTTATATCAAGCAAATAGCTCACACGGTGATAGAGGCTGGACAGTCCCAAGTCCGTGGGTCAGGCTGGGAGCTTCTCCTGACTCACATAGCTGCAGGGGCTGGTGAACAAAGATCAGCAAGTCAGACAGCAGACCTCTAGCTCACCGACTGCAGAGGCTGATGAATCCCAAGACTGGCAGGTAAGCTGCTAGCTCAAGTCCCAAGAACCAGAGGTCAGATGAGGAGCCAGGTACAGCAACAAAAGTGAGGAGAAAGACAGTCAGAAAGTTTACATATATCAAATGCAGACCATACCCCCAAGGAAACTCCCTTTCAAATGATTGCCTGCTCATAGCAGATTTCATCATGGAGATGATTACATCATTACGTAGCTGCCAAACTACATCATAGCTGCCAAACCACTGAGAATCATGGCCCAACCAATTTGACACACACCTTTAACCATCACAGTCCATCCCTTGTCAACTTGGTATCAATACACATCTCCCTAAACCATACACGATCTCCAAATAAAGACAATTATAAAGTCATACTTGTGTCTAACGTGATACAACTAACACGCATACAACCAAAAACGCACTAGCCCTATTTACATTTTATATTTTTGTAAGTAAAGAAAACAAAAATATTTGATGCACACATACAAGGAAGAAATATTCATAACAATTACAGTCCTTGTTTTTGTAATTGCTTATGTGGTCATAGCTGGTATCTAGAACTACCTTCTTCCACCATTTATTCCATATTTCTTTTACCCTCATCAAACACTTCAGCTGGTCGTGGTTCTTTGCCTGGTGGAGGGACTGTGTGTATCATAACAAATTATGGATAACATTGCAAAGAATTGGAATTCCAGAACACTAAATCGTGCTCATGCAGAACCTGTATATAGACCAAGAGGCAGTGTGAAAACTGGAAAATGAACAAGGAAGACCTAAGAAGAATCAATGCCTTTAAATTATGGTGTTGGCAACGAATATTGAATAGACCATGGACTCCAGAAGAACAAACAAATCTGTCTTGGAAGTAGTACAGCCTGAAAGCTCCTTGGAAGGGAGAATGGCTAGACTTTGTCTCATATACTTTGGACAAGTTATCAGGAAGGACCATTCTCTGTAGAAGGACATTGTATTTTGTAAGGTAGAGGGTCAGCAAAAAAGAGGAAGACCCTCAATGAGATGGACTGACACAGTGACTGCAACAATGCATTCGAACATAACAACCATTGAGAGGATGGTGCAAGTCCGGGCAGTGTTTCATTCTGCTGCACACAGGGTCACTATGAGCCGGAACCAACTCAATGGCACCTAACAACAACATCGTTCAAAGGACTCCAAAAACAGAAAAAACTAAACTTTATTATTTTCTCATACCAACGAAAAACAAACAAACCCAGTCATCTAGTTGATTCTGACTCATAGCGACCCTATAAGATAGAGTAGAACTTCCCTCGGATTTCCAAGTCTTTAATCTTTACGGAAACAGACTGCCACATTTTCTTCCAAGGAGCTGCTGGTGAGTTCAAACCACTGATCTTTCAGTTAGCACTTGAGTGCCTAACCACTGGGCCACAAAAATAAAGGAATGTACAACCTAATAGTATGCAATCCCTAAAGAATGAATGAACAAATAAGAGAAAAACTGGACTCCATCAAAATTAAAAATACATGCCCTTGAAAAGATACGATATAGAAATTAAAAAGACAAATTTCAGACTGGGAGAAAATATTTACAAATTATATGTCATATAAACATATACTTACCAGATAACAGCAAATTTTATCCCTAAATATGTATCAAAGAGAAATGAAAATGTATATTCACATAAAAACTTGAACGTTTATAGCAGAGTATTCAAAGTAGACTAAAATTGGAAACAACCCAAATGTCCATCAACATGCGAATGGATAAACAAACTGTAGTATATACATAGCATGGAATAGTACTCAACCATAAAAAAGATTAAGCTATTAATACACACTGTAACCTAGATGAATTTTTAAATAATTATGCCGAGTAAAAAAAAAAGCCAGGTAAGAAAGGATACATCTGTATGGTTCCATTCATGTAAAATTCTTGGTAGTGCAAACTAATGTACATTGACAGAAGACACACCAGTGATAACTTTTGATGAGCATGAAAGCAGAGATGAAAAGGTGGGACAAAAGGACACAGTGATAGTTTCACAGGTGTATACCTATGTTAAAATTATAAAAATTTAAACTTTAAATATATGGAGTTCACTACATGTCAAGTATACCTCAATAAAGCTGTCTAAAATAGACCTAAAAATGAACAAAGGAATAAAAATCATAATATAAAATTTTTATTAAATCAAAATATTTAATTCAAAAGAAGGAAGTAAAGAAGAAACAGAGGAATATGACACACAGAATGAGATATATGAAAAAACAAATTGCAAAATGACAGGCTTAAACCCAAACACATCAATAAATACATCAGAGGTGAATGTTCTATACACTTTAATCAAAAGACAGAAATATTCAAATTTGATAAAAAAAAATCTAATTATATGCTTCCAACAAGAGAAATGCTTTATATTCAAAGACACAAATAAGGTGAGAGTAAAAGGATAGAAAAAGATATTCCATGCAAACAGTAATTGTAAAAGAGCTGGAGTGACTATATTAATATCAGACAAAATAGACTCAAAGACAAGAAATGTTGCTAGAGACAAAGAGGGTCAGTTCCTAATGATCTAAGGATGAATACACCAGAAATATATAAAAATGATTAATGTATAAACAACTAACAACAAAGCTCCAAAATACATGAATGTAAACTAACAAATTTGAAAGGAAAAATGACAATTCAACATTTTAGTTGTATATTTCAATACTCCTCTCTCAGTAATTGACAGAACAACTAGTCAAAAATCAGTGAAGATAAAGAAGACTTGAACAACTCTATCAAATCCACTTGAATATCTAGACATCTATATCTGAAATGTGTGTGGGTGTGTATATATATACATATGTATACATATATGTTGTTGTTAGCTGCTATCAAGTCAATTTGGACTGAAAGCAGCCCTATGTACAACAGAGGGAAACACTGCCAGGTCCTGCGTCATCCTCACAATCTTTGCTATGCTTGAACCAATTGTTGAAGCGACTGTGTCAGTGGATCTCATTGAGGGTCTTCCTCTTTTTCACTGACTCTCCACTTTACCAAGCATGATGTCCTTCTTCAAAGACTGGTCCCTCCTGATAACATGTCCAAAGTACGTGAGACATCTCACCATCCTTGCTTCTAAGCAACGTCTGGCTGTACTTCTTCCAAGACAGATTTGTTCATTCTTCTGGCAGTCCATTCAATATTCTTCACCAACACCAAAATCCAAATGCATCAATTATTCTTCTGTCTTTCTTATTCATTTTCCGGCTTTCGCATGCATACGAAGCAACTGAAGATTACCATGGCTTGGGTCAGGTACACCTTAGTCCTCAAAGTGACATCTTTATTAATGAAGTATTTTGCTGCAGATTTACCTAACCCAATACTTCGTCTGACTTCTTGACTGCTGCTTCCATGGACTTTGACTGTGGATCCAAGTAAAATGAAATCCTTGACAACTTCAAACTTTTCTCCATTTATCATAATGTTGCTTATTGATCCAGTTGTGAGGATTTTTGTTTTCTTTATATTGAGATGTAATCCGTACTGAAGGCTGTAGTCCTTGATCTTCATCAATAAGTGCTTCAAGTCCTCTTCACTTTCAACAAGCAAGGTTGTGTCATCTACATATTGCAGGTTGTTAATAAGTCTTCCTCCAGTCCTGATGCCCTGTTCTTCTTCATATAGTCCAGCTCTCAGTTTATTTGCTCAGCAGACTTTGAGTAAGTATGGTGAAAGGATACTACCTTGGCACACACCTTTCCTGACACTAAACCACGCAGTATCCCCTTGTTCCATTTGAATGACTTCCTCTTGGTATATATACAGGTTCCTCATGAGCACATTTAAGTGTTCCAGAATCCCTATTTTTTGCAATGTTATCCATAATTTGTTATGATCCACACAGTCGAATGCCTTTGCATAGTCAATAAAACACAGGTAAATGTTTTTCTGGCATTCTCTGCTTTCAGCCAAGATCCATCTGACATTAGCAATGATATCCCTAGTTCCACATCCTTTTCTGAATCCGGCTTGCATTTCTGACAGTTCCTTGTCGATGTGCTGCTGCAACCATTTTTGAATGATCTTCAGCAAAAGTTTACTTGTGTGTTATATTAATGATATTTTCGATAATTGCTACTTTCTGTTGGATCACCTTTCTTTGGAATGGGCACAAATATGGATCTCTTCCAGTCAGTTGTCCAAGTAGCTGTCCTTCAAATTTCTTGGCATAGATGAGTGAACATCTCCATTGCTGCATCTGTTTGTTGAAACATCTTCAACTGATATATCATCAATTTCTGGAGCCTTGTTTTTTGCCAGTGCTTTCAGTGCAGCTTGGATTTCTTCCTTTAATACTATCAGTTCTTGATCATATTCTACCTCCTGAAATGTTTGAATGTCGACCAATTCTTTTTGGTACTGTGATTCTGTGTATTCCTTCCATCTCTTTTTGATGCTTCCTGAGTTGTTCAATATTTTGTCTATAGAACCCTTCAAAATTGCACTTTGATGGTTGAATTTTTCTTCAGTTCTTTCAGCTTGAGAAATGCTGATCATGATTTTCCCTTTTGCTTTTTTAACTTTAGGTTTTTGCACATTTCATTATAATACTGTATTTTGTCTTCTTGAGCTGCCATTTGAAATCTTCTGTTCAGCTCTTTTATTTTGTCATTTCTTCCTTTTGCTTTAACTACTCTATCTATGTTCAAGAGCAAGTTTCAGAGTTTCTTCTGACATCATTTTGGTCTTTTCTTTCTTTCCTGTCTTTTTAATGACCTTTTGCTTTCTTCATGTATTATGTCCTTGATGGCATTCCACAACTCATCTGGTATTCAGTCATTAGTGTTCAATGGTCAAATGTGTTCTTCAGATGGTCTCTAAATTCAGGTGGGATATACTCAAGGTCCTACCTTGGCTCTCATGGACTTGTTTTAATTTTCTTCAGTTTCAACTTGAACTTGCATATAAGCAAATTGTCTGTTCCCCCATTGGCCCCTGGCCTTGTTCTGACTGATGATACTTTTCCATAGTCTCTTTCCGCAGATGTAGTTGATTTGATTCCTATGTTTTTCATCTGGTAAGGTCCACGTGTATAGTTGCCATTTACATTGTTGAAAAAGTTATTTGAAATGAATAAGTGCTTGGTCTTGCAAAATTCTATCATGTGATCTCTGGTGTCATTTATATCACCAAGGCCATATTTTCCAAGTACTGACCCTTCTTCTTTGTTTCTACCTTCCACATTCCAATTACCAGTAATTATCAATACATCTTGAGTGCATATTTGGTCAATTTCAGACTGCTGAATTTGGTAAAAATCTTCAAATTCCTCATCTTTGGCATTAGTGGTTGATGTGTAAATTTGAATAATAGTCATTAACTAGTCTTCCTTGTAAGTGTATGGATATTATCCTATCACTGACATCTTTATATTTCAGGTTAGATCTTGAAATGTTCTTTTTAAAGGAGGATAAATGTGACACCATCCCTCTTCAATTTGCCATTCCCGGCATACTAGACAATATGATTGGTTCAAAATGGTCAATATCAGGTTTGTTTAATCCATTGTGACAATCTTTGCCTCATCTTTAAAGGTGAATGGTAATACAAGTGCCCCAGGGAAGTTGTGGCTCGGGCATCAGTTATGAGCAGGGAGTATAAGCCAGCAGGCTCACGTGGATATGTAAGAGGTGACTGTGCAGGCAAGGAGACAAGTCAAGAAAGGGAGGTAGTGGGACTGAGTTTAGAAAAGGGGCTGAGAAGATGGATCATGGAGAGGACTGTAATTTCATAAACCATAATCCAATATCCTGACTTTATACCCACAATGTTTGTGAAGGAAATTGGATAAGGAGTATCATCCCCATACTATGGATGAGAAAACTAAGGCCCACAGAGGTGAAGTACATTCTCCAAAACTAGTTTATGACTGAACCAAAACTAAAATTTCAGTTCCCAAACTCCTAAGATGTCCTCTCCACTGTTGTTTTTGTTAGCTAGTATAGAGTAAGCTCCCATCTCATAGCTACCCCAGGCACAACAAAAGAAAATGTTGTCCAGTCCTGTGTGGTCCCCATAATCAGTTGCAGATTGAACCCTTGTGATCCATAGGGTTTTCACTGGCTGATTTTCAGAAATAGATCACCAGGCCTTTCTTCCTAGTCCATCACTAGACCACATATATTTCAACATAGTTGATCCCTACTGGCTCTTGGAGTAATCCTTCTGTTTGGGATAGGTAATTCCAAATTCAAGCTTTCTCTGGAACCAGCTTCTTTTCTAAAGCCATATAAAGTCTGAGATACAAGAAATTCCTCTTGCCACTCTGTGTCTGTTTCACAGAGTCTAGTTTCCTCACTCAGCCTGTCAACAGCCCCAATATAAGTGGAGCTCATTTCACAGAGTTAATAAGTAAATTACCTATTGGACATGAAGGGATACTCTGAAGGGCAGGTGGCATTTAGGAGATACAGAGGCTTATCTTCCTTTAGTCGTAAGTGGGTAGCTGATGTAAGTGGGTGTGACCTAGACAAATTACTCTGTGAGTAATGTCTCTGCCTCTGACCACAGGCTGTGTGAGAGAAGCAAAAGAAACAGGAGTGATCAGCAGAGAGCTCCTGGCGCCCGAGACACCATCAGTAGAGACGACTGCTCCCCTCTGCCAATGGACACCCTTGACCTAATTAAAAATAGGAATAGGCAGAATCAGAGCACAGTCACCTAGACCCTGGAGCATGCTCGTGTTGGCTGGGGTTCCAAAAGCTCTCCAGCCTCTACGTCTCTGTGTCACAGTCTTCCACGGAAGGGCCAGGAGGCAGCACGTGACATTAAAACCCCATCAACCATAAAAATTATTTTTAGCAAATTGGTGACTTCATGGAGGTCTGGGAATACTACATAGAGGTCTGGATATGTGACAGGGACAGCCAAGTCAAAGGAATGTCAGGATTTTTACATGAAAAGTTGAGAAGTCTATGCAGGAGAATCCTCATTCCCATCCTAGCCAAGTCACAACCAAGCTATGCAAATTTAGGCAAGTTATTTGACTTCTCAGTGCTTTAAGTCCCATATTTGTAATAACTACATTGCAAAGCTGTAAAAAATATTGATAAAATATGTACAAGGCTTAGTATAGTGTTTGATTCCTTGAAGCCAGCCAATCAATGATAGATAATAGTTGTAAACTGTAAATTGATGGTCACATATTCTGTGATTTCTTACTGGTCTACATAAAAATTTCTGACCCATAGACAGGAGCTGTTTCATTATATATTGGAATTCTGTTTATAGAGTTATCCCCAATCATTCAGTTCCTTTGCTCAAAACACATTGTCTGACTTGCATAGCTTGGCAGTGGTAAAGAGTATGCATTCTCAAATCAAATGAGGCTTGAGTCCTGGCTCTGTCCTTTATTAGCTGTGGCCGTTTGGCCAGACTTTGAACCTCTCTGGGTCACAGTTTCTCATCTGAGTATAAGAAACTCAAATGATTGTTGTTAAGATTCAATGAGCTACTATTCTCATGTTTAACTCTTTGTTCCCTTAAAAGTGTATCTTATGGGAGTGTACATTCATGGTTACTCTGAAACATTAAGTGAGAGTCAGCTCAGGGAAGGGGAAACTGGATGAGAAGGAGCATTTCCTTCCTTTGCTGGGCTTTCTCTGATCCTGTAATGAGGCAGAACAAAATCCCAGCTGACGGCAGCTCCTGTGCCCCCTCTGGATCTCAGTTTATGGCCATGAGCAGATTAATTTGGCTTCAGAGGTGGCAAATATAGTGTCTGGGGACTGACAATGTGAGGGCTGCCTCTGATTTACTAGTTGTTTAGAAATCCCAGAGACAGGAGGCCTTGGCTAGGCAGGGCTCCCTAGGGCAACATGTAGTTGCTACAGTTACCTGGGGAGTTAAGGAGGTTTAGTACTCTCTGATTGTACTGTAAAGGGCTCTCCTGCTAGAGCTGACTCTTGCTGCAATGCACAGAGAGCACAAGTTTGCTTACTCTCATTAGGTCTTGCCTCTGTTCTTTGCTGCAATCCCTGGGCTTCATCAGCAGAAAGGTAATGACGGCAAGGGCTTCTATTACTTGTAGACAGAGGGATGCAGATATTTTTGTGTCTGAAGCAATAGGAAAACTTCTAGTTGGATGTCTCAACAAGCCTTTACTATGTATTGTGCTAAGCATTGGGGATGATAAAGAGAGAGAATCTCTGCCTTCAGTGCACTCACCCTTGTGTGGTGGGACAGGCAGGTAACTTGCTTCTTTAGTTCACAGTCTGCAGATGGAGAGAAATTGAGCTGGGGAGCTGTACCTGAGCCACCCCCGAGGAGCCCATCTGCAGCTGGACCCATTTAGAAAATGAGATCCTAGACCTCAAACCTGAATCTAATCCCATAACAGATGAGACATTTGGGGATCTTAGGAGGGAGTGAGAGCGTGGGAAGAATGTAAATAATTTGTAGCCAGAGGATGGACTATGGTGCTTTTGAAACATATCTGCACTTTCTTTGACATTTTCCCATAAAATCATTATAATGAGATCTGTCAAGTTACTCCTTTAACTGCAGTACCCAGAATGCCTCCAGATAAACCCACCTCTCTCAGACTTGTGCCAAGCAAGGCACTTTTTCTCCCTGATTCTACTTCATGTCACATTTTCCTATGCAGACTGTTTACCACAACTTTGCCATTAGCGCGTAGCCTTTTATTGTCCATACCATTGACCTTGAGTCTGTACATTCTTCATCTGACACCACTGATGGGACAGCCCAAATGCAAAACACATGGGGAAAAGAATTTTCTGGGACAGTAATGCCTAAATAGGAGTCTCTGGGTGGTGCGAACGGTTAATGCACTCAACTGTTAACTGAAAGGTTAGAGGTTTGAGTCCATCCAGAGCCACCTTGAAACAAAGGCCTGACAATCTGCTTCTGAAAAATCAGCCATTGAAAATCCCATGGAGCACAGTTCTACTCTCACATCCATTAAGGTTCCCGTGAGTCAGACTCAACTCGCCGGCAACTGGTTTGGTTTTTTTTGAGGCCTAAATAAGGGCGACAGGCCTACTTTATAAATGATCTTCTTTATGGTGGTTCCTTGTTCCCAGCTAATTGCTACGGGTTTCACTTAATGATAAGTGAACTTTCCCTGTGCTGTTCTTGGCTTCCTGCCCTAGCAAATGTTTAATCCTTGAGGCTATAAGCATTTAACCACCAGTCTCAGACTTCGGGTCTAGCCCTATCCTTGGAAAGGAAAGTCAAAAGGAGTCCTGTACCATAGCACTGGTGATGGAAGTCAGCTGTGCTGCTTTTCCCAATCTGGTAGTCTACCCCTTAAACTGGCTTTCTGCCATATCCATAGAGAGCAGCCCACCCTGAACACCACATTCTGTTACAAAGGACTTGTCTCATCTTCTAGGCACTGAGACTCCTTTATTTGTTGGCCATAACCTCTTCCTTAAGGCATTAGGACATTTCCCCACTACATTTTAAAAGCCTGAAATCCTATTTGTGAATGTCATTCTCTGTGAATTGGTCCATATACCTTTCAGGATGCTAATGACAACTTTAATGGAATCTCTTTCTTTCTTTCTTTTTATTCCTACCATAGAGACATATTGCTCTTGTCTTCCCTACCCTTGAGGTTTTCTGAGATCCACATGATGGAAACCCCTTGTATGACCTGCCACACCAGTGGTTAACCTCTTCTTATGAAGCAGATGGAACCTAGAATACATCCTTGCTCATAGCAACCACTCTATAAATGTTGCGAGTAAATGAACTATGAGAGAGAGAGTGGAACGTTTTTACTATATGAGAAAAGGAGGCCCGTGATTGTCTGTGACTCTCCCACACCAATATGCCCTTCTCATCTTTGACCCTGGTTTAGAGTCAGCATTGCCCTTCTCAGTATCAGCTGCCTGACACTGCTAATGAGTATGATCTAGCCTGCTTTTGAGTCACATTTATCCTTTTCCCGAATCAATTGCCTGCCAAAGCTAATGAGCACGATCTCCTTAGAATACTTTATGAAGGTCATTGGAAGCTAAAAGCATTTATTTTCCTGGTCATAACCTTGGGGAAGTGGTAATCTTAAGATTCAGCCCACTCTAATCACCTGAGAGTACCCAGATTCTATGACTAGGGAAATCATCAGAGTCCAGGTCTACTCAGAAATGAGAGGGTAGTACCATCTTTCACCCAGTTTTTCAGATCTAAAATGTAGAAATCACATTACTCCACTGCTCAGACATGTCCAGTCGCTTCCCATCGCAATGAGATCTATGGTCTCTGAGGCCATAAACCAAAAAAACTTCTTCCTATCTCTCTGACTTCATTCCCTTCAAGATTTCCCCTAGTTTCTTCCCTCCAGACTCAAACAATGTGCTGTTACTCAAACTCTAAGATCAACAGCTCCTCAAAGCATTGTCGCTGACTACCCTCTACCTAGGATCCTTTTCCTCCATATCTTCACGTGGCTCATTCTTCTACTTCATTCAGTCTCTTCACTTTGTTGAAAATAGAATTGCCTCCACCACCCTACCTTTTTTTTTTTTTTAAATCCATACCACTTACCATTCCAGGAACTTGCTTATTTGCTTCTTTATTTCCAGTCTCTATAACCACACTCTAAACTCCAAGAGGCTTTGTCTTTGCTGTGTTCATGCATAGTAAAATCTATTACATAGCAGAAACTCAGACTCATGAATGAATGCATTATATATGTTTTAGGGAAATAGTGTGTCTCACTTAGTGTCATTCTTATAATTAGGAAGACTTATGAGCTCTTGTGATATCAGTGGATCCAGAAGCATTTATGGATATTTACTCTGTTCTCATGTCTAAGCTTGGTGCTTTGGGGGTTACTCAAGACTGAACAAGTGAAAACTGTAGTTGCTGCCCTGAAGGAGCTTACTGTTTATGTAAGGTGATAGAACTAATATTAGTGACACAAGCAGTGTTGGTCATAATGATATTCCAGAATGTCTTGTCCTCTGTAGTGCAGAATATCAGTGCTCAGGAGGACACAGGACACAGGGAAAAGGTGGGAGCAAATATGGTCCTTAGATTTAGGTAACTAAGTGATGGTCAATGGTAAGTTTTTTTTTAAGTATATATTCTTCTTTTTCCCCATAGTTACCAAAAGCCTGAGAGAAAGAATAGTTTCCTCATGACCTAACATATGCGTTAAAGTCAAATTCAATTGGTTTGTATAAGACTAAACAAAGACAAGATGGAATAATAGAATCTCAGGAAGGACTCAGATTACATCATACTCTTATACTGCATCTGATGCTGAAAACATACTCTATCACATCCCCAGCAAGAAGTGCCAGTCCTGTGACAGTAACTCACAGATCCAGTTCATTTTTGGAAACTGCCTGTCTTAGCCTGGGTTCTCTAGAGAAGCAAAATCAGTGAAGAATGTATATATAAAAAAGACAAATCTGGTGCCATCAAATCAATTCTGACTCATAACAACCCTATAGGACAGAGTAGAACTGCCTTATAGAGTTTCCAAGGAGCAGCTGGTTGATTCAAACTGCTGACCTTTTGGTTAGCAGCTGAGCTCTTAACCACTGTGTAACTGGGGCTTCATGTATATATATGCATATACATATATATATAGAGAGAAAGATTTAGATCAAGGAAATGCCTTATGGAGTTGTAGAGGCTAGCACGTCCCAAGTCTGTGGGTCAGGCATCAGGCTGGAGGCTTCTCTTGATTCACTTATCTGCAGGGGCTGATGAACCCAAGGTTGGTAGGTGAGATGGCAGGCTGCTGGCTCACAGGCTGTGAAGGCTGACAAATCTCAAGATCAGCAGGTAAGATGGCAGGCCACTGGCTCACAGGCTACAGAGGCTGATGAATCCAAGACTGGCAGGTCAGATGGCAAGCTTTTGACTCACAGGCTGCAGAGATCAACAAATCCCAAGACTTGGCAGGCAATACAGCAGGCTGCTGGCTCATGTCCCAAGAATTGGAGGTCAGATGATGACAAGCTGGATGCAGGATCCAGAGCAAGCAAGTGATCTTTGCCAGAGCATCCATATATATACTGGATGCAGGACACATCCCCAAGGAAACTCCCTTACAACTGATTGGCTGATTCCGTCAGATCATATCATGAAGGATGATTCCATCATTTCGTAACTGCCAAACTACATAACTGACGAACCACTGAGAATCATGGCCCAGCCAAGAAGACACACAATCTTAACCATCACATCACCTACTGATTCATCACACCACCTATTAATTTAAACTTTTTTCTTACTTGGAAACCAAGCCTATCTCTCTATAAATTATATTTTGTTACTTGGAGTCAAACAAATTAGCTTTCAATTTCAAAATAGGTGTCATATTCTTCACAATTCTCCTCCAGGTCCCACTTCCTTCAACTAAGCATTGATTTGAATCTTTCCAGATATAAACACTATACTCCAAGATATAGCGGAATGGTCATCTTCTATGTTCTGGATCCCTCTTTAAAAATGAAGCCCAAGATTAAATTAGCTTGTGTGATTAAGACACCACTATTGACCAAGGATTAATTCAGTTATAGTGAACTACAACCACAAGATCTTTTTCATTCATTTGGCTATGAATCTATGCCTCCTTTTCCTGCCCATAGGTATGATCAAAGTAACCTTCAACCCTCTGCGTTCAATTAAACATAACATCTGATTATCCAGCCTATGTTGAGCAACCTATAATGAGCAAGTCTTTATACTCTACACCATGTGTTGGTAAAATGAGGAAGGTTGGGGGGCAAGGGTTGAAGGGAAAAAGAAAATGTGATAGCATCATGTAATAAAAGACATAAGCAAGTTCCCTTTCCTGAATGAATTTACAGTCCAGCTGGTGGATTAAGACTACTATCAATGGATAGGACCAATCTTGCTGAGGAAGAGCTCAAGTTAGAGTTCTGTAGTGAAGGCTTCTTGAAGAGTAACAGGGACAGCGGCCGAAATCCAGATCTGACATGGCAGACTCTTGCTGTCACTAAGTAACCACATGATCTTCCTCATTTCCTGAACTCAGAGTATCTGGATGTGGTTATTTGATAAAATTATTAGCAGTGGAACATGACTAGAAGTGATCTCTCTATCTCTTTCTCATCACGTGGCTAGAAGCAAAGGACTCTCTGATAGTCAAATATGGAAGTAACTTTGAACCCTGAATCACCAACAATAAGAGAACCTATACCAATACAGCCACACAGCAGAGCTGTGCAGGAAGGCCTGTGGTAGAGTCACTCAACCCATATCAGACAGTGTTATAAGTGAGAAATGGTGTCATTACACACCAATGGGTTGAGATTCTAGGGTTTATTTGCTACTGCAATATAACTTATTCTATTCTAATACTTTGGGTATCACAGAATGTTGCCCATGGATAAAGGAGTATATTTCAGATGGAGAAAATAGAGTGTGAAAAGAAATCAAAAGTAGGATATAGCAAAAACAAATGGAGGAAAGTTCAGCCTCTCCCCTGAAGTCACCCAGAATAATTCTCTCCAACATTTAACCTTCAATTACAAGCTGTGAATCATTTCTGCATTGTTATTAGTCCTAATGATTTTTCAGTCCAATGTTTCATATTTCAGGGATCTCAATCAAATGTCAAGAAACGAAATGTCAAATTCTGCATTATTTTGTATACTAGGTAACAGTGAAAGGTAATTGTCTTGTCTGCAAAGCCTATCAGCCTGGAACCTTTGGATTGAGAGTCATGCTTTCAATTCTAATCCCAGCTCTGGCCAAAGGTCCTTAATTAATAGCCATTGGAACACTACTGTGAAAAAAAAGTTGAAGATGATTTTAACGGTTGCTTCTGGTTTTGACATTGCATACTTTTGTGATTTTAACAAGGCTTAAAAAAAATTAAAAAGTAGTTGCCATGGAGTAGATTCTGATTCATGGTGATCCTATGTATGACAGAGTAAGAATTGTGCTCATAGGATTTTCAATAGCTGATTTTTTAGAAGTATATCACCAGGCCTTTCTTCCCATGCACCTCTGAGTGAACTAAAACCTCCAAGCTTTCAGTTAGCAACAAAGATCAGTAATTGTTTGCACAACCATAGACTCCTAACAAGACTTAGTATCTCCTAATTGTTGTCATGCTGCATTGTTCCAAGAAAGCTCAGCAAACCAAACTGATTGAACACATCTGCAACTGCATAGTAGCAACTCAAAGGCCCCTGGAAACACTGGGAAGACATTTGCCACAACCAGGTAAATAATGAGACACTGAGAATAATGGATCTGGCCTTGTGGGGTCCTTGAGGATGTACTGAATTCAGCTTTGCTGATAGATCTTCTCCTGAGAGGGAGTGATGTTTCCAATTTGCTTATAAGAATGGTCTGAGTCAATCTCACAGGACATATGGCCCTACATCCTGTCTGAGACTGAAAATCTAAGGCATCCTGGACTTAGTTAAAATACTTTGCAGTTTTAGTCCTAACACTAACATGACCTGCAAGCCAAATGAATTTGGACAAGTCACTTAACATCTCTGAGCCTATTTCTCCATCTGTAAAATGGTGTAATAGTATTTATTTTGCAGTATTGTTGTGTGTATTAAATAAAGTTCCACATATCCAAACCTTCAACAAAACCCATTTTACATAGTGTTGTTGTTATTAGGTGCCGCTGAGTTGTCTCCGACTCATAGTCACCCATGCACAACAGAATGAAACAATGCCCAGCCCTGCACCATTCTCACAATGATTGCTATGTCTGAGAACATTATTGCAGCCACTATGTCAATCCATCTCATTGAGGATCTTCCTCTTTTTCGCTGACCCTCTACTTTACCAAGCATGATGTCCTTCTCCAGGGACTGGAATCCCTCCTGATAACATGTCCAAAGTACGTGAGACGAAGTCTTGCCATCCTCACTTCTAAGGAGCATTCTAGCTGTACTTCTTCCAAGACAAACTTGTTTGTTCTTCTGGAAGTCCAATGAATATTTAATATTCTTGGCCAACATCACAATTCAAAGGCATCAATTCTTCTTTGGTCTCCCTTATTCTTTGTCCAGCTTTTGCATGCATATGAGGCAATTAAAAACACCGTGGCTTGAGTCAGGCGCACCTTAGTCCTCAAAGTGACATCTTTGCTTTTTAACGTTTTAAAGAGATCTTTTGCTGCAGATTTGACCCAGTGCAATTTGTCATTTGATTTCTTGACTGCTATTTCCATGGCGTTGATTGTGGATACAAGTAAAATGAAATTCTTGGCAACTTCAATCTTTTCTGTTTATCATGATGCTGCTTATCGGTCCATTTGTGAGAATTTTTGTTTTGTTTATGTTGAGGTGTAATCCATATTGAAGACTGGTCTTTGATCTTTATCAGTAACTGCTTCAAGTCTTCTTCACTTTCAACAAGCAAGGTTGTATATCTGCATATTACAGGTTGTTAATGATTCTTCCTCCAACCCTGATGCTGTATTCTTCTTCACATAGTTCAGTTTCTCAGATTATTTGCTCAGCATACAGATTGAATAAATATGGTGAAAGGATGTAACCCTGACACACATCTTTCCTGATTTTAAACCATGTAGTGTCCTCGTGTTCTGTTTGAACAACTGCCCCTTGATCTATGTACAGTTTTCACAAGAGTACAATGAAGTGTTCTGGAATTCTCATTCTTTGCAGTGTTAACCATAATTTGTTATGATCCACACAGTCAAATGCCTTTGCATCAATGTTCAACCATTTCAGGAGGTAGCATATGATCAAGAACAGATGGTATTTCAGGAAGAAATCCAAGCTGCACTGAAGGACTTACCAAAAAAACAAGGCTCTAGGAATTGATGGAGTACCAACTGAGATGTTTCAACAACTGTATACAACACTGGAAGTGCTCACTTGTCTATGCTGAGAAATGTAGAAGACAGCTACCTGGCCATCTGACTGGAAGAGATCCATATTTGTGCTGATTCCAAAGAAAGGTGATCCAACAGAATGCGGAAATTATTGAACAATATCATTAATATCACATGCAAGCAAATTTTGCTGAAGATAATTCAAAAATGGTTGCAGCAGTACATCGACAGGGAACTGCCAGAAATTCTAGGTAGATTCAGAAGGAGATGCAGAACGAGGGATATCACTGATGATGTCAGATGGATCTTGGCTGTTTTATTGACTATGCAAAGGCATTTTACATAGTAGGTCTTTATAAAGCTTAATGAACAGATGTATGGGTGGTTGGATGGATGGACAGATGGAAATTGTTCTTTCTAAAATCAGATATAAATTCATACTAAGGAAACATGAGGATGTTTTAGGATAGTGCAAGAAGTTATGGCTCAAACCGTAACATTGCTTAAACCTGTATGAATTACATCCTTTGCAATATTGTAGGTATCTGCTGCCTAAAGAAGTATTTTTTTCTCATTATTTGTCCTAATGCTAACTATTTCAAATTATTAAATATGCTCTGTTGTTCTGCTATTTTTAGATTTTAAAATATTCATCTTCAGCATTTCCATTTACTTCCTGACCTTACCAACTTTGATCACCCTTACTTTTCAGCTTTCTTTCTCTAGGTTGAAGAGTTTCATTCTTTTTAGTTTATCCTCATAAGGCAGCCTCCTTATTCTGTTGATCATTTAAAATTCCCTTCTTCTGATCATCTCCAGCTCCATAATGTTTTTCTTAAGAAGTCCTGATTGTCAGCCTGAAAAACGAACAAACCACGTTTAGGATACAGGAGGGGAAGGAAGTGGGGGAGAGTAAAATAAGTTATGAAATTGATGTTCTGAAAATACTAACATGTGTTATTTGCCATTTGAGTGGTAGACACATTTATATATTCCTCTACCACCCCTGGTTCATAAAATATTACCATTGGAAGCTACCTAGTTTAGATCATCTAGTTTAGTTTTTCCCACACTTGCTCAATCATAAGAATTACCTGGGCTACTTGTTAAATATACAGATTCCAGGGCTGTGCCTGAACCTGTGCTGTCCAATATAGTAGCCACTGAGCACATGTGGCTGTTGAGCACTTGAATATGGCTAGTCCAAAATGGGTTGTATTGTAATTGCAAAATACACACTAGACCTTGAAGACGTAGTATAAAGAAAGTATGTAAAACCTCATTTATATTTTTATATTGACTATATGTTGAAATGATATTATTTAGGATATATTGGGTGAAATAAAATACATTAAAATTAATTTCTCCTGTCTCTTTATTCTTTTAAATGTGGCTGCTAGAAAACTTAAAATTACATGTGCAGCTCCTTTATGCTTCTATTGGACGGTGCTGATCCAGACACATTGTGTTGGAGCCCTAAGGGGAGGGGTGTAAGCTTATCAAGCATTTCTGGTGATTCTTACAAGCAAGCAAATTTGGGAAACTCTGATAGAGCAATAAACTCATATTACAGAGGAGGAAATTCAGATTCATAGAGTTTTATCAGCTTTGCCAAAGTCATGCCCACACTAATATTGCAAGGGCCTAGAGGCCACACTGTAACCTTATCTGAATGTAAGCTACACAAGTGTAGGAACTTTGTTTTGTTCACTGCTGTATTCCCAGGGCTTAGAACAGCATCTGGCATAGAGCTCTTGATGACAATAATGTTGAGTAGCTGAGTGAATGAATGAATGAATTGGCCATTTAGCTACAATCCTCATGAAGATAATGTGTGATTTCAATCTCACTACAGGCTGCTCTGTTTTGTTCTGTTCTTGAGACTGTTGATAACAAGAGCATTGGGCAAGGGAAAGAATAGCACATTACAGGTCATCTAGAATCTATTCATTGCTTGAAAAAACACAACAAAAAGCACATTAGCATCTGCTGGATAGCGTCTTCTTTGCATGCAAATCTGCAAGTCCTCCATTCACTAAATGCTCCAGGAATAATGTGTGCTACTAAGAAATATAATCACCAGTTCCTAGGGTTTTTTTAAAGTCCACCTGCTTGAAATACTGCCTTCTCTACCAAGAAAAAAGAGAAGGGAGTAGATATTTTTTCCCTAAATCACCTACACTGTTCAGTACCCAGAGGATCTACTCTCTGACTCCCTCTGGGACTAATGGTTTCTATTTTTAATCACTGCTGTGTACAGACGGAAAAATTGCGGTGAAAGAAGTTGTTCTGCAGGGAAACTGTAAACATCCTCTGACTTCCTTATGTGGCTGTGACAGACCAGTTTGCTTTTCAGAAATCAGAATGACAGGAAGGAAAACAACCCCATTTGAGTCACCCAACAATAACAGAAAAACAAAACCTAATTGCTTTCCTCATCCTCTGTGTCCTATAAATTACTCATTAGGCACTTCCAAGTGAGAAGCACAATTTCATAGCATCATTACCAGGTTACGGAGCCAGGCTTCTGTGTGGGCAAGCATCCAGTAAGTTGGGAGGGTGACTCACAAGCCTTTCTGTCCTTTGTGAGAATTAGTCCCTACCTGCCTCTCTGAAATAATCAGTTATCACTAGTGCAGAAAAATCTAATTGTAACCTAGGTCCCCCAGCCACTCTTGAATTGCTCACCCACCAGCTTAGCTTTATGCGTCTGAATTGACTCGAATGGTAACCAGTTTTTTAACGGATTTGGAGGAAGAAACATGGAAAAGACAAAGCCAGTGTTCAAATTTTAGCAAAATGGAAATCGGTCAGAGTTCACTCACGTGTCTAGTGGTCTGGAGACCATGTATCATATCACCTGGGAAGCTTCTTACAATGTCTATTATTCCCAGAGCCCACCTGAACCTCTTGAATTACACTAAGTATGAGCCCCAAGTGTCTGTATTTTAGTAAGTTTCCCAAATGATCTCTCTGCATACCAACGTTTGAAAAATACTGGTCTGCAATCATGTCAGACACACTTAACTTTTTTAAAAGTGAGACTGAACTATATGGAGGAATAAATAAAAGTGTTACATGTTCTTTCCCAGTGCACAGGGCTTCTTCCTTGGGCATCAGACTCTACTCCTGAACCCCAGGCTGGTAGCAGCCACTAGTCAGCAGGGCTCTACATGGTCACAGGGCCACAGCCAGACAGCCAGACTGAAGATCCACCATTCCCAGATTCTTGGACACAGTGCCCTGCTCTGACCACAACTCTGCAACCTTCACTGGGGGAATCTGCTAAACCACTGTCCCTATCAAATGGAGCTAGTCATGCAATTTGGATCTTATGCCTGCCTGCCTGGTAGACCCTCCTTTGATCCCAATTCTAGCTTCCTAGTCTATCTACAGTATGGGTGAGTTTTCTTCTTCTGTCTACCCCTCTTCTTCTGTGCAGCGTGCTATAGGGAATTCCTGTAACTTGCATCCCACCTTATATATGTTAGTACTCACTGTAGGGGTGTGTGTGTGTTTTGTGGGTTCTTCAAAGATTCTTCATCTGGAAGCACCAATTGCTCCCACTGACCTGAGCAATGCCTCTCCTCAGGTCAGCTACTTACAATTCTCCCCTCAGCCCCGGGCTTCTATAAACCACCCCTGTCTTGGGACCTCTTTCTTCTTCTGATGGTCCTTTTGGAATTAATCTGCTTTAAGGAAACCCCAGAGCATCCCCAGTCTGGAGAATGCTCAGAAAATTTGCCACTTGACCCTGCTATCTGTGGAAGTGAAGCCTGCTCATGAGCCACTTGTCTTGGCTTTGTCACCAGTCACGGCGCTCCAGTCACATCCTCATGCCTATAAGCTTACCCAGGAATATATCAGGGAATATACCTGAATATGCCAAGGGTTATATATTCTGCACACTCCACTGGAAGGACGTGAAGCCTACAAATGGTTTTCTTGAATTGCCCTTCTCTTGTCTTGATGAAAGCACCCAATTCTCATCCCTATGGGGCTGGTGAGGAGGAAGAGTAGAGAGAAAATTCTCCCTCACTCAGATAACCCTCTCCAAAGAAATTTTCCTCCTCAGCCTTTTAATCTCACCTTCGTTTATAGATTGGAGGTAGAGAATTAACTAATACTGGCAGAACCAGTTTAAGTTCATTCCCCACCCCCTACAAGCAATTCAGTCATAAGTATCTAGCTCCTCTCTTGAAAACATGGTGATACTTAACACCCATTGTTTTGTTCCCAGCCTTTGGGACTCAGCCAAAGCTGAGCCTTATTTTAATATCCTCTTTCTCATATATAATTATAATTCAGGTGATATTTATTCTAATGGCAGCATATATGTATATATTGCAGTAGAATTATAGGGTAACCTAGGAGCAAAAACAGAGAGAGTAGCTACCCTTGTCTAGGACAATTAAAAAATATTTGCAAAGGAAGTGTTACTTGAGCTGGGTTTGAAGGTTGAACAGGAGATACTCAGGTTCTGAGTAGAGACAGGGTGCTATTCTCTGTTTAACATAGCCAAATATTTCCCTTTCTGTGACAGCTCATGTTCTTTAGTTCTAATAAGAATTCAAAAATAGTTTCTAGAGCCTCACTCACAGTGTATGTAAAATCATTTGTAGGGAAAGAAAAGGAAGGGTCAAGAATAAGAAAAACTGGACTTCCATAGATGAGTTAAGAGGAGCTTTCTAGGAATACAAATACACTTCACTGACATGTGTGAGAATTTAGCACTTTAACACAGGTACAATATTCTTGTTGCTCTGTGTGTGTATGCATATGTGTGCATGTGTGTATATGTGTTTATGTGTGCACATGTGTGTGTGACATATGCCATGGGTTTAGGGTATGAACTTACAAGGACAAAGAGAACAGTTGAAAAGATGACACCAGATAAGAGATGTCAACGACATTTCAGAACAGGCAAAGTAGATGCACAGGTGGTAAATAATATATCAGAGTGCACAAAGCTGAAATCTGACCTCCTGCAGAGAAAAGAAAGCAATGAAAAGCAACCTGGTTCATATCACTGAACTGTGAAAAAGCCTCAGGAACTGAATACTCCAGGTACCTCTGAAAGTGGGGCTGTGGACCCATAAACCGAACTTGTTGCCATCGAGTCGATTCCAACTCATAGCAACCCTATAGAATATAGTAGAGCTGCCCCATAGGATTCTCAAGGATCACCTGGTGGATTTGAATTGCCAACCTTTTGGTTAGCAGCCGTAGCTCTTAACCACTATGCCACCAGTGTTTCCGGTGGGTGGGGAAAGTTTGTATAAGGAATACTTAAAACTCCAGATCCCCTCTGCCTCTTCACCCAGCCAGTTGGTCAACCCACTCCTAACCCCCTGCCCCCACACACACTAGCATGCATGTCTTAAGGGGTCAAGAATTACTTTCTTAGCATGAGTTCCTCCCTGAAGGCAGAGCCTGCAACAAAGGCTTATGTGTGAATAGTTTATTTGCGAATATGACCCCAAGAAGCAGGAATTAACAGACAGCAGAAGTGAAACAAGGAAGGAGTGAGAGCCCAAATCAGGATGCATTATCATGTTGGCCAGTGCTGTGGGTGACTAGTTGCTGGATATTGTACAGCCTGTAAGAAGCCTTAAGGAGTGGGTCTCAGAACCATGTGCCCTGGAGAAAAAAGAGGGAAAGCATTTTTCTATCACCTCACATCCACCAGTATTCAGAGGCATCAATTGACCTTGCTTGCTAGATTGCACATGTGTGAGGGGGGCTTGGGTTTCCACAACAAGGTACCAGAGAAGCTCTTTAAAAAGAAAAGAAAAGAAAGCCAAAAACAACAAGCAAAAAAAAAAAAAAAATTGGCGTCAAGCCCACTCCAATTCATGGAGATCCCATATGCGTCAAGAGTATAACTGTGCTCTATCAGGTTTTCAATAGCTGATTTTTCTGGAGGTAGATCATAAGACCTTTCTTTTGAGGCATCTCTGGGTGGACAGTTAGCAACTGAGCGTGTTAACCATTTGCACCACCCAGGGACAGAGAAGCTCTAGGGCATGATAAAAGGTGCCGGCAAGGTGCTGTGAGGGTGTACCTGCATGAGACTGGTCTCATCTGCATGGAATTTGCCACCACAGCAGTAATTGGTATAAGAGGTAGTCAGAGAGGACTTAAAATGATGCACGAGAGGTGCCCAACACAACTACTGAGCTGGAGGCTCTGGACTCGGGAACACCAGACACAGTGGAGGGTGAAGATGAGACAAGGGACTGCCCACTTGCCTTGCTTGGGTCTTCGGATACCTGTGGCCAGATTTACGCCTTCAGGCATAAGATTGGAGGATCTTCCCAAGAGAAACACTCCAATACAAGCTAGAAGACCTACAAATACTGACCCTCCAACAAAATGACATGGTCGCAGCTCGGTAACCCTAAATGCAACCTTGTCATTCAATAGCATTCAACCATTTGTCCCTCACTCTTAAATAAGAATGGACAGCCAAACATCACCCAAAAATTGAGGCAAACCTGTAACGTTAGAGACAGATTGTGTTTTTCAATTTTCCTCTTACATGTATTGACTCTCAGGAGCCTCCCTGGGGTTTCTTCCAGGGCAATTCTAAAGTTGTTGAGTCCTGAGAGCAACCCATGGAAAAAGTCTGCACAGGGGTCTGCTTGTCTGGGCCTCTATAATTTCTGACAAATTTTAGGATTAAAATAGACAAAGTATCTCTTGGGACATCTCTTACATTTTTGTTTGCATTTCAGTTCAATAAATATTTTAAGCACACAATTTACTATGGTAAATTATGTGGGGATATGAAGATGAATGACAGTGATATTGACCTTTGAAGGCTCACAATATAGAAGGGAGAATTTTACATTTCTCATTTGTAAAACAAAACAAAACAAAAAAACCCTGACTATCCTCTGACCATTTAGTGTATCTTTTCCCAGTATCTAATATCTCTTCTGCTTGCTATCAAGCAGATGTCAGATGTACTAGAAACAAAAACTGCCAGCTAAATTAATTCATCCTGAGGAGGTGGTCCAAGATGGTAGACTAATCAGACGCTTCGTGTCATCCTCTTACAACAAAGACCAAAAACAAAACAAAACAAAACAAGTGAATTAGATATATATGACCATTTAGGAACCCTAATCATCAAAGACAAGGCAGAAGAATCCGACCAAGTGACAGGTGGGAGGAGAAACAATTCAAAAACAGTAGAAATGGAGAATCACAGATCACCAGTGTCCTGCTAGTAGAATCTGCACAGCACAGACATATTGAGACAAGCAAGTTCCATTCCCAATCAAAACCAACCCTACCTGGTGCAGCTAGGCAGAAGCAACTCTGCATACACCTCCAGAGTAAGTCTCCAGCCCTATGAAGGTTAAGCGCACGCACCCAACCCACCGCTTGCCCCCCAGCCTCCTGTGCAAGAGCCCCACAGGCCTGAGGGGCACTCCCACCCTCCTCAACCATCCCTTCTCCCTGTTCGTGACTCAGACCAGCAGCGTTCAACACCACCACGCCCCCTAAACCAGTAGTTCATGGCCCAGTCTAGAGGGGCACGCCCCTTTGCCCAGCCACTCGTGCCAGGGGTCCATGGCTTTGTAGTGCCTTCCATTCCCTCCAATCACCCACACCAGTACCTTGCTGGCCAAGCTGGCACAGGAGGCCATATCAGGACAAGGTGAGAAGCATTCCCAACTGAAGGCCACTTCACCTGATGCAGCTAAGTAGGAGCGATTCTATGTGCAAGTCAGGGGCCAGATGGAGGGCTTCTAGCCCTGAGAAAGTTAAAGCAAGTCACTCCATACACCGTGTGCATGCCAGACTCCCCGCGCCAAAGGTTCACGAGCTTGGGGGGCACTCCCACCCTCCTCACACACTCCCTCTCTCCACTCACAGCTACAGACCTGTGACACTCAGCACCTCCCCACCCCCAAGCCAGGAACTCTTGGTCCAGTCTGAAGGCACCGGTCTCTTCGCCCAGCCACTGGCACAGGGGGTCTATGGACTTCCAGTACTTTCTGCCCTCTCTGGTTACCTGTATCAATGCCCTACTGGCCAAGCCTCCACAGGGTGGCCATATTGAGCAAAGCAAGCAACACTCCCCGCTGAAACTCACTCCACCTGGTACAGACAATCAGGAGCACCTGCACTCATGGCCAAAGTCAGGCAGGTATGCCTCATGCCCTACAAAAGTTAACCGCACACAACCTAGCCCACTGTGCCAGAGGTCAGCAGGCTTGGGGCCACTCCCACCTGCCTCACCCATGCCCCCTCCGCACTTGCAACTTCAGCCCCATTTATGAATGCAGATGCACAGAGTTCCAACTGGAACAGAAGATTCTTCAAGAACAAGAACATTCTTGTCTCCTCAGTACCGGTTTGATAGGGATGGGCAATTTAAACTTTTGCTATCTAAAACGGGGAAATAAAGGCATGAAGTGGCTGGCTTACGTGCTTCCATGGGTGTGCTTACACTCAAAATGAGGAGGACAATGAGGATTCCCACTGAATTGATTCCTCTTTTTCTGATGGGCCTGGGGAATTGAGAGTGGGAGAAGATGCGGATAGGATTATATGATTCAATTGTGAGTGTTGATCGTTAACAGGGTTAATCATGATTATAAAAATTATAATTGTAGAAGCTGTAAGTGTGAAAGAGTGGACTAAGGGGGAAGCACTACTGGACTGGTGTACAGTGGCCAAATGAAAATCCTTAAAGGTTTTGCTATGTTGATGCCTCATAAGGCTCAGAGCAAGGGAATAACTTTCTTTCAGTTAAATTTCATCAGAGGCCAGATGGGTGAAGACAAGACAAACTGTTGGAGTACCTGACCAAGTTAAATGGACGCCTGCAGCAGACTTGAATGGCTGGTACTTGAGTAACCTCACCCTTAGGACTCTTTGCCCTACAGAAGGACTAATTATTAATGACTGTTTTGGACTGGTCAAATGATTGGAAGTGGGAATTTATCCTCCATCTATGAAAGAACCATGGCTAGAAAAGCCAAGTTGTGGTCTGTGGTGCAATGGATCCCTTTTGTGTGGCCTTTCTTGCCATGGTCTTCTACCTCCCACCAAAGTGATTGGGTAGGACTCTGCAGATAGGGTAATTGTGACCCAACAAGGGGATTGGTCAGTTTTGCTATCCTGCTGGACTTGAGGTGAGCCATCCCAGAGGTGGAAGAGAGAGGATCCCACCACCACCAAGCAAGAACAGTCAGGGGCGGCAAGCGCCTCTTTTGGACCCAGGATCCCTGCACTGAGGAAGATCCTGGAACCAGAAGACAGAGAGAGTGAGAGAGAACTCGAGAAGTAGTGGCAGAAAAATGAAGGCAGGACACCATGTGGTGGGCTTCCTGGCCCATGGAGCAAAAAAGCTGAGTGCCTTTGGGCAGGAGGCTTGCTGACGGAGTAGGGTGCTTCTAGGCACTTATTGGCAGTGGCTAAAAGAGCTTTGTAACACTTTCCTGAGCAGGGCAGAGGCCTAGGGCCAGAGAGAGTTGTGCCTGTGAGCACAGCTGAAAAGAAGCTATCCTGATGGAAGAACTGTATCATAATGTTCCTAAGCCTGAATTGTAACCTGTTACTTCCCTAATAAACCCTATAATCATGAGTATTGTCTGTGAGTTCTGTGTGGCCATTGCAATGAATTAGTGGACCCATCAGAGAAGTAGAGAGTGCCGTGGGAAGAATAGTTGGTGTCAAAATTGGTAAAGATGGCAGAGAGAGGAGGCATGCCTGATCTCTGCCTCATAGGAATCAGCCTTGGGCTATTGATCTTGATTCTCCCTTTCCTATGTGAAGAGAGAGGAGGTCAGAGTCTACCTCCTCGCCATTTTTACATCAACGGAACAGAACTGAGAACCCAGACATAAATCCATTTGATGAAGGGCTAAAGTCCATTAAATGGGGAAAAGACATTCTCTTTAACAAATAGTGCTGGCAAAACTGGATGTCCATCTGTAAAAAAAAACATGGAACAGGACCCTTACCTCACACCATACACAAAAACTAACTCAAAATGGATCAAAGACCTAAACATTAAAAAAACAAAACAAACAAACAAACAAAAAACACCTAAAACAGTAATGATCATGGAATAAAAAATAAGGACAACACTAGGGACCCTAATACATGGCATAAATAGAATACAAACCACAACAATGTACAAACACCAGAATATAAACTTGATAATTTGGAGATCCTAAAATTAAACACTTATGCTCATCAAAAAAATTCATCAAAAGAATAAAAAGAGAACCAACAGTCTGGGGGGAAAAATTGGCTACAATATATCCAAAAAAGTCTTATCTTTAAAATCTGCAAAATACTTCAACATCTCAACAACAAAAGGACAGGTAACCCAATTAAAAACTGGTCAAAGGATATAAACAGACACTTCACCAAAGAAGACTTTCAGGCAGCTAACAGACACATGAGGAAATGCTCACGATCATTAGCCATTAGAGAAATGCAAATCAAACTACAATGAGATACTATCTCACCGCAACAATAGTGACATTAGTCAAAAAAACAGAAAATAATAAAGGTTATGGGGAGATTGAAATTCTTACACACTGCTGGTGGGAATGTAAAATGGTACAACCACTTTGGAAAACAATATGGTGCCTCCTTAAAAAGCTAGAAATAGAAATATCATATGATCCAGCAATTCCACTCCTAAGAATATATCTTAGAGAAATAAGAATCGTCATATGAATAGACAGATGCACACCCATGTTCACTGCAGTATTATTCACAATAGTAAAAAGATGGAAACAATCTAAGTGCCCATCAACAGATGAATGGATAAACAAATTATGGTACATACACACAATGGATTACTAAGCAATGATAAAGAGCAATGATGAATCTGCAAAATATCTCACAAAATGGATGAATCTGGAGGGAATTATGCAGAGTGAAATAAGTCAATGACAAAAGGATAAACATTGTATGGGACCACTATTATAAAACTCAAGAAAAGATTTATACACAGAAAAAAAACAAACTTTGATGGTTATGAGGAAAGGGAGAGATGGGGAGGAGAGATCACTAACTAGATATTAGACAAGTGTCAACTTTGGTGATGGGAAAGACAACATACAGTATAGGGGAAGTCAGCACAACTTAACCAAGACAAAGTCACAGAAGCTTCCTAGACAAATCCAAACACCTTGATGGACCAAGTTGCTGAGGCTGAGGGCTGGTGACCATGGTCTCAAGAAGGCATCTAGGTCAATTGGCATAACATAGTTCATAAAGAAAATGTTCTACATCCTACTTTGGTGAGTAGCTTCTGGGGTCTTAAAAGCTTTTGAGCAGCCATCAAAGATATATCTCTTTGTCCCATCCTGTCTGGACCAAAAGAGAATGAAGAAAACCAAAGACATAAGGAAAATATTAGCCCAAATGACTAAAGGACCACATGAACCACAGCCTCCACCAGCCTGAACCAAGAGGAATTAAACGGTGCCTGACTACCACCACTGACAGCTCTGACAGGGATCACAAGAGAGGATCCTGGACAGAGTTGGAGAAAAATGTAGAACAAAATTCAAATTTACAAAAAAGACCAGACTTACTGGTTTGACAAAAACTGGAGGAATCCCTGAGACTATTGTCCCTGTACACCCTGCTAATTCAGAACTGAAGACACTCCTGAAGCCTACATTTCAGCCAAAGATTAGACAGACCTATAAAACAAACGAGAACACACATGAGGAACATGCTTCTTAGTTCAATCAAGTATACAAGACCAAATGGGCAACTCCTGACCAAAGGCAATATGAGAAGGCAGGAAGGGACAGGAAAACTGGATGAATTGACACTGGGAAACTGGGGTGGAAAGGGGGAGCGTGCTGACACATTGTGGGGATTGCAACCACTGTCACAAAAACAGTTTGCATATAAATTTTTAAATGAGAAACTAATTTGCATTGTAAACTTTCACCTAAAGCTCAATAAATTTAAATAAATAAATTCATTCTTGGGGAGGAATGATGGAGAGTCCACTATAAACTCCCACATATATATATGTCTAATATATATATATATATTTTATATATTTTTTTTTAATTTGGGTCAATATTTTGATCTTTCAAAATATAATCTCTAGCTGATGACATTTCAGGTTTTGTGAATATTTAGCAGGCTAAATGCTTTGGGCCCTTCAATTCACATCCCGTAAAATTACTCACCTGTTCCCCCCTCCAGTTATTATCATCTCTGTAAACACAGTGCTCAGACCAGAAACCTGGAATCATCTTTGTCTCCTCACCATCACTCACCTTTCACACCCACCCATCACCAGATCTTGTCATTTCTATACCCAAATATATCTTGACTGTCAGTTTATCCCCGTCTCCACTGCCAATTCCTATTCAAAGTTGCCGTATCATATTTCAGCTGAAGTAAAATGATAGGCTGCCCTGTAGTATCCTTTTTTGACCCATTCTAATCCACTCTGCATATAGCAGCCTAAGTGATCTTAAAGTGTAATTTGTATATCACTTCTTATTCAAAACCTACAATTGTTCATAGGTACAAATAGGATATCATGTTATTGTTGTTAGTTGCTGTTGAGCCAGCTCTGACTCATAATGACCTTATGTATAACAGAACAGAATGTTGCCCAGTCCTGCACCATCTTCATGATCCTTGGCATGCTCGAGTCCATTGTTGCAGCCACTGTGTATTTTGAGTGACTTCCAGTCTAGGGGGCTCATCTTCCACCAAAGTTATCAGACAGTATTCTGTTGTTACCCATAGGTTTTTCATTAGCTAATTGTCAGAAGTAGATTGTCAATTCTTTCTTCGTAGTCTTAGCCTGGAAGCTCTGTTGAAAGCTGTCCATATGGGTGACCCTGCTGGTATTTGAAATACTGGTGGCATAACTTCTAGCATCATAGTGACATGCAAACACCACAGTACGACAAACTGACAGTCAGATGGTGTAACTTGTATATCACTTCTTGTTCAAAACCTACAATGGCTCACAGTCGTAAATAGGATATCATAGAAAATCCTTATCAAAGCCTAAGAGACCCTGTGCAATCTGGCCTCAAGCTCCCCCTTCCCTTGACTCATTGCGTTGTAGTCCCACCAATCTTTCAGTTCCAGCAAAGATCTTCCCCATCTCAGGACTCTTGCATGTGCCACTGCCTCAGTCAAATATTAAATTAGGGAAAGAGAAGGCTATGCAAATTACAACTTTACTTTGTGGAGTCAGAGAAGTCCTCTTTGAGACCTAAAGGATGAACAGGTCACCCTGTTATACTGTCTTATACCCACTTGTACTTCCCCTTAAATAGATCATAGTCACATTAATTATATAATTATAGCTATTTGTAGTCTTCCTCCTCATTAGATTGTAAGCCACATGAGGGCAGGAATACGTCTGTCTTCCTATTAAGGCTACCTCCTTTGCTTGGCACACCCCAAAACAAATTATTTCTTACTTAATAAATATTTATTAAAGAATAAATTAATGTATTTTGTCCTAATCAGCCCTGCTCCAAAAAGGGCTACTTTTTCATTCTTTTTCTTTTTTTTTTTTTTAATCTAGCTACAGTTTTTATAATGCAAAATTCTGTTTCTAAGAAACAGACAGCTCTCTCAAATTCTATTTGTTGAAGTAACAAATATTCTTTGTGTTCTCACTCACGTAAAATTCAATGAGTGTTTCTGTTTTTCAGGCAGCTTTCCTTCTTTAGAAAGAAACCCAAGCTCCTTTTGTCTTGGGAAGCAGCTATGTTTAACACACAGCTTTCAAGATCACTCTGCTCACTTACATCAGGATGGGAGAAATAGAAAGAGTGTGGGGGACTGGGCATGGGATGTATATTTATACGGGATTAGAACTCTGCCACTGGCCACACCTAATGGCAGAGGAGCCTAGGAAATATGTTCCAGCCCAGAAAGAAGAGAAAATGTTTTAATGATCAGCTCAGAGACAGTTCCAAACTTAGGAAAAAATAGTGTTCCAAAAATTCCTTTCTTAAGTCAGTTATTAAGAATTTGGAATGCTTTCCCCTACACAAATTCTTTGAATCAAGCAACGTGTGTATACCTTTGAGATTCCCTACAAGTATGCAGTGAAAAAGGAGGAAGAGTTGGTCTACATATGTAGACAACTTTTATATTCATTGTACTGTCTGAGATTTTCTACAGTTTGACCACAAAGTAACATGCTTGCTCTAGGGCCATAAAATGTAAAATGTTATGCCATAATGGACCAAAAAGAGAAACATGGGTTGGAAAGAATAACTTACAGAGAACAAAGACTAAAGTGTACTCCCTGGGTCCATGGAAGAAAGTAAAGGGAATGATGTCTACGAATAGTCTGAGATGGATAAGCATCCACGAAGGCCCCATAGCACCTTCTCTCTGATTCCTAAAAGAAGCAAATTGCCCCTGGGTCTGCAGGACCTTTGCCATATGAGTGGCACGTGTGGAAGTGTGATAGTTTGTTTGCCTCTTAGCAATGGCATCATTTCCTTTCTTGGAGGGAGAGAGGGCAAAGACATCAACAAAGAAGGTTGACAAAATGAATAAACGGCTTGTGTGTCTAGTATGCTTGTCCAGCGAAGATATGTGGGCTTTAATTTGCAGAGCACACATTACATTTCTGAACTAACTACACTGACCCATTTCTTCACTCCAGTGTGAATGCATAGAAAGCCATTACCTGAAAACAGCGTTATCTTAAGACAACTACACAAAAGCCACTTTTCTAATGCCTGGCACTCATTTCCATTAGTTACCTCTTTTTGATTTACCTTTTGTTACTCTTCTGCCATTTCTCACCTCTTTAGTTCTTTATTTTTTCCGTTTCCCTTCCCTATCTCCTCTCACATGTCAGCCCCAGGGTATCTCTTCGTTATCTGGTCCAGGTAATTTCCTCCTCATGCTGGGCTGCAGATGCTGCTCTTCCACTCTCATTCCATTATGATGAATCAACCCAAAATATGCACTGAGTGCCTAGTACATGCCAAGTATTGAGGTAAAACTGTGGGGCAGGGACTTTCATCCCAGGATGTCAGAGAGCTTACATAATTAATGACATTCTTAGGTGGGCATAGGCTTTGGTGTTATCCTGGAATTGTCATTTATTATCTCCATGACTCTATACCAAGTATTTACCTTCTCCAAACCTAAGTTTTCTCATCCATAAAGTGGGCATTATAAGAGTGCATACCCTGGAAGGTACTAATGGGGATTAAACAAGATCATTTATATGTAGCATTTGTTGTTACGTGGGATATGCAGCACTAACAACTGGCATTTACTGAGATCTTATTGCCACCTCCTCAGATTAATACTGAATTAGCAAATGGCAATCCTAATTGCCCTGACATCTGTGTGACACCTTACAGGTTTTAAATCTGCATCCTGAGTGATGGATTGGACCTTATCTGTCATTTAAAGGTGAATAATTCCAAGACCTGTAATGTCCACTCTAGCCCCCCTCGAATCCTCAACCCACATCACTTGCTGGCATCTAGGAGAGAAAGGCATGGTAGTGATATCAAGTGACCAGCAGGTGGGCTAGGACCCCACCTCCAACAGGACATCTGCCCAGTGTAAAGCGGTAAGTTCAGCACTGGTTTGGGGCTAAGAAATTACAGTGCATGTTGAAAGTCTGAACATAAATCAGCGGCAGCAGAGCACTTTGCCCGAGTGATCACACAGACTTGTGATTTTATCTGGTATTTTATGGATCAAGGCCAGCAGAAACTTCCTCCGCTAGCTGGGGAATTGAGGACAATGTTCATGTACTGCATATGGTTGGGCCTCAATCATGATTTTTATGAGAATCGTGTCTTTCAGAGACAAGCTCTTGGGGAGAGATTGCTCTTTTTTATTGTTTGGCCTGGAAATAAGAATTTCCCTTCCTGCAGTGATGCAAAGCAGTATTTTGATCTCCCTCCAGAAGGACACATATGCTAGCTAACGTACCTTTTCCAAACCCCTTAAGCTGAGCAAGCCTTGTAAAATTAATGAGTCAGAAGGATTCCGGTTGCACTAATACTAATGACAATAATTATTTGAATTATATTCACAGCTTTTCAAAACGTTTTCTTACCAATTCCCGTTTTATTCTCAAATAGATTTGAGGAGTAAGGCCTGATATTATTCTTACTCATTTCATGTATGATTAAATGGTGTCCCAGGGAAGTTAACTGGTTTTCCTAAAGTCAGAGATCCAGCTAGCTAGCTGGTCTCCTGATTTCTGGTCACATCTGTTCTCTACCTCGCCCCATTGTCTTACGTTAACAATGCCTCCTACTCATTCTTCTCTCCATTGAGCTTTTATTTTGACATCTCTCTTGTTTTTCCTTTCCATTCTATTGCTACTGTCACCAACTAAGTTTCACCCATAAATAACCACCAGAGCCCTCATAATTTCTTTCCTTCTAGTATTTCCCCTTGACCCAAAATGCATCCCAGTTTTTACTACCACTTTTTCCTCCAAAGACAAATCCTCACTACTCTATTATCTGTAATAGAAAACCCAAACTCTTTCCTCAGGCATATGAGATCACTAACTACTTCTCTAAACTGACTCCCAGGAAGAGTTCTTCTCTCAAGTCAATTCAGCTGAACTCATGCCTCTCAGAATACACCATATCAGGGGCAGATTATCCAATAGGTAAGGTAAGCACAGTGCTTACCTTGCTTACCAGATCATCTGTAGTGAACAATTTCACAATTCTTCACCACTTCAAATATTCTGCTTCTAGGTATGGCTGGCATCTGTCTCTCTCGCAACCCCACAGCACCTTCCTACAGAATAGAAGCCCCTTTTCAAATTTACAATCCCTGACAGGGGAAGATGTCCCAGTAAGTAAGTAAGCACAGGCTTGTTTGTGCTTATTTACTAATCTGTAGTGAACCCATGCAGACTAAGATGGACTAAGAAGTAAGGCCCAGAGATCTACTTCTGCAAATCAGCCAATTAAAATCTTAGGGATCACAAAGGTAAGTATGATCTGAAACCTGATCATGGGGATGGTGCAGGACCAGGCAGTGTTTCATTCCATTGTGTATGGGGTCTCCATGAGTTGGGGGCCAACTTATGGCAGCTAACAACAACACTATAACAGGTTACTCTTAGAGACTTGCTGTGCACTATGACACACCCCGGGTGAGATCAGTCATGGGTCCGGTAAAAAGAGCCAAAGCAGCAGACCAGCCTTGTGGTGTCTTTCATGATTGGATGGGAAGAACAGCACAGGGGTCATGTGCCCTTCTCAGAGCTCCATAGTGGGGAGACATGACGTCTCTATGCATCACTGGTAATGTTAACTGATCACTTGGCTAGCCTGTTTCTCACACTGGCCACTGTCTCCGGATCCAAATTTTTTCTGTTAGTGCTGAATCATGGAACTACTTTTCAAATAACTCCAGGTGAATAGCTGTTGCTTAACATTACTGCCCACCTTAGATATGTTTCTCTTGACATTTTTGAACAAAGCCCAACAACCTGGTTTATATTGTTACTATTCAATCAACGTTTGTATAGAGTCCATCCTTGCTAAAAGTTGTCCAAAACAGACAGCCCATCAAGGCTATATCCCGTGTCACCACCAGTTCAGTTTAGGCCAGCGATGTCACCTGTGGCATCTAAACAGAAACCTAGTGGACAGTGCGGTTCAATTGCACTTTCTATTAGATCACAACATTTTGAAATAATTCACATTTATACTAGGTGAAGATTATTGTCTAGAGGTATGTCTGGAGATTCTTTAATAAATCATAATTATTAGCAGCTATTATTTATTAGCTGTTTACTACATGTCTGGCACTGTGTGGGAGTTCCTGGGTGGTGCAAATGGTTAACATGCTTAGCTTTTAACAAAAAGAGGTTCAAGTCCACCCAGAGATGCTGCAGAAGAAATGCCTGCCAATCTACTTCCAAAAAATCAACCATTAAAAACCTCATGGAGCACAGTTCTGCTCTGACACACATGGGGTCTCCATGGGTCGAAAACAACTTAATGGCAACCGGTTTTTGGCTTGGCACTGTCTTAGTTTTTTGGTGCTGCTATAACAGAAATATCATAAGTGGGTGGCTTTAACGAACAGAAATTTCTTTTCTCACAGTTTAGGAAGGTAGAAGTCCAAATTCAGGGTGTCAGCTCTAGGGGAAGGCTTTCTCTGTCTGCTCTGGAGGAAAATCCTTGTCTCTTTCAGCTTTTCTTTCTCATTTCCTTGGTGACCTTCACATGGCATCAATCTTTTCTCCATTTGTGTTTGCATGCTTCTGTGGTTAAACTGCTCTTTTTATATCTCAGAAGTGATTGGCTTAAAACACACCCTATGCTGATATAGCCTCATTAACATAACAAAGGAAACCTGATTCCCAGATGGGATTACATCCGTATGTATAAAAAACAAACCAAATTCTATGCTGTCCAGTCAATTCTGACTCATAGCGACCCTATAGGACAGAGTAGAGCTGCCCCATAGGGTTTCCAAGGAGCGGCTGGTAGATTCGAACTGCAGACCTTTTGGTTAGCAGCCGAGCTCTTAACCACTGCATCACCAGTGCTCCTCCACATGTATAGGGGTTAAGATTTACAACACATATTTTGGGAGGGGGGACAAAATTCAGTCCATAACAGGCATTGTGTGAGCATATCTCTGAATCCTTACCACAATCCTATGAGGTATGTAGGTATGGTTCTCAGTTTACATAAGAAACATACCACCTCTCTTTCTCCCAAACTTGCCCAAAGATGCACAGCTAGCAAATACCCACCCTTAAACCCAAAACTCACATTTATGATTCTCATGCTACACTGCCCTTTTCGAAAGATCTTCAGTAGTGTGTAGAAGACAGTTTACAAAGCATTGTTTAAAGGGCAGAGAATTTGGAATTTGAGAGGGTCTTCACTGTCCAAGGTTCTGAAAAATCTTAAAGGATGAATTCTAAACTTGTCTCAACCATTAGACCTCAAGATCATCATAGGAAGCCGATTGACACGTCAGACAAACAAAGCAAGGGTAGCAGTCACTGATTATTTCTTGAATGCCCATTGTATTCCAGCTCTAGGCAAAGCATTGTGGAAAATTCAGAATAGCATTAAAACATCATCACTGCTCTCAAAAAGCTTAGAACACAGACACAGTAGCAAAATTCACAGATGAAGTAATTAAAAAATGCTTAAGTGGAACTAAGTGCAGACTAAATTCATGGAGTACTCAGAGAAGAGTCCATGTTGAAGACAGCACCAGAGAGGGCCTGGAAATGTGAGTGGGATTTAGATCAGTGGGGATGAGAGAAAGGGGGAGTTTCCTGGCAGGATAAGTGACTTAGGTGAGGGCTGAACACAGCGTATATAGGGATGGTGAGGCGACCCCTGTGTTACAGTGCCCTGGCCCTTCCACTAGAGAGGTGAGGAGGAGCCTCAGTCAGCTAGGAGGGCCTGGGCTGGAGAGTGACATTATGGAAGCAATGTTTTAGATGCCCCCCATTAGCCTGCAGGGCATACTGCACCACTGAGGGATTTCTGAATTCTCCTTGCCTTTTGCCTTGAAGTCTCTGAACATTGGATCCCATCTTAATTTGTGAACTACTTCTGTGATATTTATTATTATGCTGATTAGTTCTTAGGTGCACAAATGAAATCATCAGAATCATTAAACTCAGGGCATCACAGAACCCCTTTTGTAAGGGAGAGCCTTATAAGAAGGCATGGGTGTTTCCTCCCTGTGTGTATCCTTGACTTTGTTTCGTGGCTTTTATCATTTTTGTTTATTCTCTTTACATCATTTCATTTCTTGGTCTTTCTATTCTCTAACTCTATTCCTCTTCACTGACTTTTTCCTCTATTGTAAGTAAAAAATAAAGAGTGACTCTTCAGCATATATTTTATTTCCCTCATAAAGTATTTCCTGGCTATTCCACCTATAATGAGCTACCCTATCTCTAAAATTCAAGAGCGCTTGAGATTCAGACACTGTCTCCCTAGCCCTTGATTGTAGTAACATCATCATCAAAAGCAGCCACTTAACAGTCATTGTGGAAAACAGTCCCACTACTAGATATATACCCCAAAAGACTTGAAAGCAGGAACACAAACAGATACTTGTACACCAATGTTCACTGTAGCACTATTCACACTAGCCAAAAGGTGCATACAACCTAAATGTCCATCAGCAGATGAACGGATAAGCAAATGTGGTATAGACATACAATGGAATATTATTCAACCATAAAGAGAAATGAAATCCTGATACATGCTACCATATGGATGAACCTTGAAAATATAATGCTGAGTGAAATGTCAGACATAAAAGAACAACTATTGTATGACCCCACTTATATGAAATAGGCAAGTGTATAAAGACCAAAGTTTATTAGTGGTTACATTGGTGGGAAGAAGGGGAGAAGAGGGAGTCTTAGCTTAGGGGACACTGAGTTTTGGATAATGGTGATAGAATAATTTGAATAATAGTGGTGATGGTTGCACAACATGATGAATGTAACCAATGTCACTGAATTGTACATGTAAAAAATGTTGTACTGGCAGAAGTTTTGTTATATATATTTTTACCTCAATTAAGAAAAAAAGTGGCACTCATTGAGCCCCCACCATGTGAGGCACTGTGCCCAGAGGGCCAGGTAATAGATGTGTCTGTTATCATCATCAGTGCTCCTCTCTGAAACCTGGCAGTGGTCTTTGTGCCTCATGGGGAGGCAAATAACAGGAGTTAATTAGATACTGTCTTAGTCATCTAGTGCTGCTCTAACAGAATCCACGAGTGGATGGCTTTAACAAAGAGAAGTTTATTCTCTCACAGTCCAGTAGGCTACAAGTCCAAATTCAGGGCATCAGCTCCAGGAGAAGGCTTTCTCTCTCTGTCAGCTCTGGAGGGGGGTCCTTGTGATGCATCAGTCTTCCCTTGGTCTGGGAGCATCTCAGCACAGGAACCTCAGGTCCAAAGGATGCTCTTTGCCCCCGGTACTGCTTTCTTGGTGGTATGAGGTTTCCATGTGCCTCAGCTCACTTCTTTCTTTTTATTTCAAAAGAGATTGGCTTAAGACACTATCCAATCTTGTATACCTCATCTGTATAACTGCCGCTAATCCACCTTATTAGATCATAGTGATTGAATTTACAACACATAAGGAAATCACATCAGATTACAAAATGGTACATGATTATACAGTACTGGGACTCATGACTCAGCCATGTTGACAGTTATTATTGGGGGACACAATTCAATCCATGATAGATGCCTTCTGCAAACTAATATATGGTTAGATCCTCTCACTATTTCATTTCAATGCTGAGAGCAGATGTGTCTGCCTTCTGTAAGGAGAATCAAATATGGAAATCCCTTCCTGACTTAATGCTCAGCACAGAGCTAAGGTCTTCTTGGATCCAGTTGCCTGCAGTTTTCACTAAATATCCATCCTTCCATGTGGTTCATGATGCAGCCTGGAGAAAGGAGGAAACAGGCATCCCTCAGGAAGCCTGCATGGCCTTCTGCATCAGACATTTACAGAAGTATAGTCTTCTCAAAAGGACTGAAGAAAAGCTACACAGAGTCACCACTCAGCCCTGTGAGGGCTTTCAGGGGTCACAGGGCTTTATCAAGTCAGATGAAATCTAATGTCTTTTCATAGGTACAAAAGACCTTCTCTCTGTGTGATACATGTCTTTGAATACTACTTCCCCTGCCCCTAATTCACTGAGTCTCTTCTATCCTGATGGCCCTGATCTCTGGTGTCTCCATGGGCTTGGAAACAAGAAGTGTTTCATTGTTAAACCTATGTTGAATGACCCTCTCTAGTAAGTGTAACTCAATCCACTAGTGCTCACTAAGTGGCCGCTTGTGCCCAGCACTAGACTGGGCCTTGTGAAGATTTACAAAATCCAGAAGAATCAGAAGTTTAAACTGTGAGAGCTCCTAGCAGTCATCTAACCCAAACCCCTCCATTTACAGATGAGGAGATCAAAGTCCAGTGTCCTGGAATGATTTGCTCAACTTTACATAACGGTGAAGCTGATGAAAGCTACTTCCTTGCCCTCCCCACATATTCCCGATCCAGAGTGTGAAACCAAATTATCGAGTTTATTAGAACTGTCTAAACTGAGATAAAATACATGATTTGGTAAAGGTCTGAGAGACTCCATTATGAGTGAAGTTAGGGACACCTAAAATAGATACCTCACACTCAGTGCACTAAAGTCTTTCCTGGTCACTTCTTTCTCTGGGTCCTGAGCAGGTGAGCCTGAATCTCAGCCCAAGGCTTCTGTTTATGGACATCATCCCTTAATGGAATGTGTGTTTTCTTTCTAGGAGATACTGAGTGGCATGTAGACTGCAAGGCAGTAAATATTTTATACCTCTCTAGAGAAAAGACAAGGATTATCTACTACTCACAAGAGAGCAGTGGGAAAAGTCAACAGCAGCTTATCCTCATTCCACATTGGAGAGGAAAGTGTGCACTCTATATGACAGAAACCAAAGCTCCTCTAAACCATCAGATTCCTCATTACTAACCCAGAATGGCATGACAGATCTGCGGGTGCATTAAAATTCTCCAACAGAGGTGTTCATCAATAAACACCAAGCATGCAAATACAGAAAGGGAAAGAATCCCTCAAAGATCATAATGAGGCTAAACAAAACCCCCAACAAGCATCAAAGCAAAATCTCTGGGTGAATAAGTAGCAAACTGAAAAATATTAATCAAATGTGAACAACGTATGCCTGAGGATTAAGCGTGGCCTAGATGAATGCCTGAGTTCTCAGACATGGGAGCAGGGTGCTTCCTAGACATTCAAAACAAGGAGGACACAGCCCATTGGGAATGGAGAGAGTAAGCTGATGAAACTCAATAGACTCAATAGATCTCTCACGGATCAACATGGGAAGGCTCAGATTCTTAGAGGGATAAAGCACGTCAGAGTTTTTCCACTGCAACTTTCAGCTCAAAAACTGAGCACCAAGTTAGATTTTTGTAATTACCAGTTATTTTCTAAATTCTAACAAGCCATTAATTTCACAGTTTACATTGTCTTGCCTAATGCTGTCTCTCCTAATCTTGTCTTATTATTGTGCCTACCATGCCCTTTAATGCGTATTTTGTGTATGTATATGTATGTATGTGTGTCATTGCCCTCAGAATTAACAATAAAATAATGAATATAAAATACTTTGATATACTTGGTGTGTTTATCACTTCCTAATAAATGAGTTTTTTTTATTGAAAACCCCTCTCACGAAGCAATATTTTTCCACAGACCTTGGCCAAACTGGAATCAGGAGAAATTATCAACATTTTTCCTATGCTAAATCTCCACAAATTCCTTTAGATTTGTCTGTACTAAAAATTTTCAAGGTCACCATCTTCAAAACAGAATATTAAATGACGGAGGAATAGAAAAAAATCTTTCAGAAATACCTTTATGAGTTCTGAAACAAATTTTTTATTTCCATTACATCTCCTCTTTAAAAGACAGCAGAGACAACAGGGAGAAGGATGCACAAGAAAGAGAGAAACTTGGAAAGAGTGAAAAAGAAATGAGTTGTGACTAGAAAAGTACAACAAAGTATTTTCTAAGAGGCAGCAGACAAGAGAATAAACAAAGAACAGTCCCCACACCCCAGAGACAAAATGAAAGCATTTATTAAAGCATTACTAAATAGGGTAAGAGCAAGCAAATTAAAAAAAGGAGCTAAAAAAGTTGGAAAAAGAGACATAGAGGGAAAAAACAAATACTTTGAGATTATAATTGGAAAATAATCTTGTCAGAGACAGAAAAGAAGCAAAGAGGTTTTAAATTTTAAAAAGGTAAAGAATTATCATAGGTTGGAAATAAAATACAGTCACATAGGTTAGGAATCTTAAAATTATTTGTGTTCTAGGGTTGAACAAATAAATATACTGTAGATAATGAGAACTAAGTTTCTCACTGTTGAAGAAATAATCTACAAATAAGGAAAAGGAGAAGGTGAGAATAGACCTAGTGGTACTGAGTTGCAATTGGAGGTATTAATATGGACGCATGGTTTTATTTTAGTATATGTATCAATATACCAGGAGAAAGATGTGGCAGTCTGCTTTCATGAAGATTACAGCCTTGGAAATCCGATGGGGCAGTTCACATTCTGTCCTACAGGGTTGCTATGAGTCAGAATTAACTCAATGGCAACAGGTTTTTACCAACATATAGATAAAGGAATAAAAACAGATGTAAGTATGCAAGAGTTATATACATACATGTTTCCTAGCTCTATCCACTGAGAGTGGCTAGAAGCAGCAATGACACCCCAGTTGCACAATACACTCCCATACCTTGGTTTCTAAATATCATTCTCCAAAACATAGAACCAGGATTCCTTGGTGAAGTGGCTGGTACCAGGACTGGGACAGAGAAAATACAAGAAGAGCCTGGAGCATCTTATGGAATTAGAAAATAAGGAAATACTGAACAACAACCAAAAAAAAGTGAAAGTTTTGAAAGGGAACAAAAGCCTATGTGAAAGTGTTCCCAATGGCCAAAATGGAACATGAACAATAAATAAATAACAACAGTATTGGATTATAATCCAAAGAATAATATAAATATTCATGAGTCCATACTGACATAAATAGATAATTGAATAAATAAATCAATTGAAGAGAAGTGGCAACTCTTCCTTACAGAAGAAGTCCAATTAATAAATGTAGAAGGAATGAATAAAAAAATTACCGTTAGAACACCACAGTACTGTTATTGCATGCAAGATAAATACTAAAATTAGTGGTGAAAGTTTAAACTGAGATGGGATAGCTTCATAATCTCAAAGTATCTCCCTCAAAATATTTAGGCAAAAATAATGACTTTATAGTGGAGAATCATAGCAGACACCACTCTAGCCAAGTGATCAAGATTAGCACAACAAATGACGACAAATTAACATCGTGAACCATCTGATAAGATGCACTGAGAAGGGCCCGTCTCCTCTGTGGTATCCTTCCTAATATGCACAAACTCAATCTAGTCACAAGGAAACATTAGACAAACTCAACTTGAGGGACATTCTATAAAATACCTGCCCAGTGTTCAAAAGTATTGAGGTCATGAAAGTCAAGGAAAGATGGAGGAACTGCCACAGATTGGAGGAGGCTAAGGAGACATGACAACAAAATGCAGTGTGGGATTTGGAACAAAAAACGGACATTAGTGTGCGGGGGGGTGGGTACTGGTGAAATCCAAATAAGTTCCATATTATATGAAGGTTAACTTTTTAGTTCTGACAAATGTTCTTTATATAAGATGTTGACAAACGAAACTCTTCTGTATGTTTGCAATTATTTCAAAATAAAAAAAGTTAAAAAAAAAAAAGGAAAGTCCCATTCGTAAAAAACAATACCAAAATTGCAATAATTTGTAAATGGATGGAGTCAGACAGCAGATGGTAAATTGATTTTTTAATATCTCTTCACATAGAAACCATCTGTCAAAAATGTCTTTATGATGGAAAATGAGAAAGGGCACTGCTTTATGAGCTGAACAGCTTCTGAGGCTTACTTAGTTATCCCTGGACTCGGACCAGCCCGCTCCACCTTTCCTACAGGTGGATCTACCATCCATCCTTCATCCATGCCCTGGGACCCTATAGGGTGAATTATAACTCATGCCAAACATGTCCTTTTCAATTATTTTTGAAAGAAAGAGAACCAGAGCCTGGCCTAATCTGAGGGGACCTCCCTGTTCCTAATTATAATATTGACTGAGCTGAGGCAGACTTCCAAGGAAAAACCAACAAAAAAACTGGCTCCCGTGGAGTCAATTCCGACTCATAGTGATCCTACAGGACAGAGTAGAAATGCCTTATAAGATTTCCAAGGTGTGGCTGGTGGATTCGAACTGCTGACCTTTTGGTTAACAGCCAAGCTCTTAACCACTGGGCTACCAGGGCCTTCCAAGGAGAGCTCTCTAATTTGGTCTGCGCAGGGCCGGATTGCAGATGGTGAGGGAACTTGTTAGACGCTGCAGTGATGGAGGAAGGAGTATGATGGTGTCCAGCAAGTATCTCCTGTCATTGGCTCTAGGCTGAGTAACAGCATTTGGTTCCTCACTCTCAGAAAATGAAAGCCCCACACATCAAGTTCTGGGGAGATGAGCAAGTGACAAATCAATGCTTTTGCCCTGAGCGCTTTGTTTTCTGCTTAGGAAGGACAGAGGGCATTGGGAGAAAACAAAAGACAGAGGAGCAAGGAGTTTCTCACTGCATAAATTCCCAGGTATCTGAGAATGTTAGTATCACTTCCTACACTATAGCATATTTAGTACTTCAAAGCATTTTACACCTGTCATCTGATTGCAGTGCACTTAGAGATGAAGAAATTGGCATTCATCCTTCTAACCTACACTGCGTGGATTGTCTGCTATATGATAAGCCCTGTGCTAGGAACCGGGGATACATACATCAGAGAACAGATTAGACATGGCTTCTGCCCGCATTGATTACCAGTTGGTGAAGTAGATACTTACTGTATGTATGTGTATAGATAGATAGATAGATAGATAGATAGATAGATAGATAGATAGATAGATAGATGAGGATTTCTCCTATCATTTTTTCCCCTTTGCTTTGATTTTCTCCACTCCTTTCCTGTCTTCTTTGGATAGATAGTATTTTATTTATTCCCTGTCATCCCTTCTACTGATTTGATTTTAGTGATTCTTTCCCGTTTTTTAATGGTAACTTTGAAAACTATTACATGTACACTTTGCTTAACAGCCAAAGTTAATCAATAGCGCTATCATCCTCCTGAACAATGTAAAGACTTTAGAAAATTTTAACATTGATCAAAGTCTTCCATCTTACAAGTTTCTTTTGTCCAATATTTTTAGTTTCATCCCCCAAATTACTCATGATCTTTCTTATTTAGATTGCTATTGTTTAGGTTTATGCACATGCCTACTCACTTTTTGCTCACCATTTCTTTTTATATCACTTCTCTGTGAGTCATTTGCTTTTTCCTAGTTTACCCTTTATGTTTGGAGGAAGAAAATTATCCTTTCAGCAAGAGTCTGTTAGTTAAATTGTTTTACTCTTATTCTTGTTCTTCAATGATAACTAAGCAAAGTGCAGAATTCTAACTGGACAGTTACTTTTCTCTCAACTCTTTGAAAATGATACTCTATTGTCTTCTGGCTTCTATTGGAGCTGTTAAGAAGTTTGCTGATATTCTTTTTTTTTTTAAATTGTACTTTCAATGAAGGCTTACAGAACAAACTAGCTTCTCATTAAACAGCACGCATATTGTTTTGTGGCATTGGTTACAAACCCCACAACATGTCAACACTCTCCCTTCTCAAACTTGGGTTCCCTATTACCAGCTTTCCTGTCCCTTCCTGCCTTCTAGTCCTTGTCCCTGGGCTGATGTGTGCCTTTAGTCTTGTTTTGTTTTATGGGGCTGTCTAATCTTTGGCTGAAGGGTGAACCTCAGGAGTGACTTCATTACTGAGCTAAAAGGGTGTCCGGGGCCATACTCTCAGGGTTTCTCCAGTCTCTGTCAGGCCAGTAAGTCTGGTCTTTTTTTGTGAATTAGAATTTTTTTCTATCTTTTTCTCCAGCTCTGTCCAGGTCATTGTATATTTATGTATGTGGTTTTTAATATGTATCTTTGCAGCACTTACAAATGCTCCCCCTTCCGTCATAAAGTGTGTTAATAGATAGGCATTATTTGATCCCGTGGCCAGAGAGGCATTTCAGACAGTGTGATCTTTACACAGAGACTTGAAGGATGACTAGGAGTTAACCAGCTGAAGAGAGAAGAAGAGTCCAGGAAGAGAAAATTGCTTGGCACCTGTGAGAGCCAAAACAGGGCCCACAGTGCTGGAACATGGCAAACAATTGGGTGAGCCACACAGGAGGAAGCTGGAGGAATAGACACACAGTCAAACCATGTGGAACCTTGAAGACCAACTTTAGATTTTGAGATTTTAGCATGGGTGCAAAGGGGAGCTTGGGAAGGGTTTTATGGAGGGAGGGATATGAACTCACAGAGAAGCTAAGTGACACTGAGGAGACAGTGACTGGGCACAAACATGACACAATTTTCACGTATGGTTATGAGGCAGGGGAGGGAGAGGCTGAGGCTAGAACCAGGCTCTCCTGGTTTTTAGTCTTATGCTCTTTGCCCGTTACCACACTGCCTATGAGTCCAAGAATTCACAAAAACCTGGGCTAAACTTCTGATCAAACATGTTAGATTGACATGCACTTACTTTGTTCTGTCCCAAAATGTCAGTAAAAGAATAAAAGTGTAATAAATCCACAAAGACAAAAAAAAAGGAGGTAGAAACAACAGCACATAATAAATAACAAAATTAAATTTTGGATAATGAAAAGCAGATGGAAGAATGGTAATTCATTCTTTAAGTGCCCACCAAGAGGAATGCAGAGTTGGAAGCCAGGGAGAAGCAAGCCGACTTGCCCCATAGAATCCCAGAAATGCTCAGAAATGGACATTTCCATTTCAGATACCCTGAAAGGTGGGGTAGAGGCCTCAGGCTAAAAAGAGGAGGTCTGCGAAAAAGTCTGTATAAAAAAGAATAGTTCCCAGGGTACCCTTCCTCAACTCTGTAGGAGACAGAAGGTTAAATCTCAGGAGAGCCTGAAGCAGAGAGACTCTGAAGATAATTGGAATGAGGTGCCATCTGAAGAGAAATCCAAGACTATGTGCATGCTGAATCCCAGCTGGCTTCCACCATTCCATTCCAGAATGCTGGTATCTACACTTGAACCCTCCTCCCACGCAGGAGGTTGGAGGGTTTATCAATAGAGAATAGCCTGAGAAAGGACCCTTGGATTTGACTGTGGGCAGGTGAGAATACTTTGAGAGGTGATAGCCCCATAAACACTGTATCATTTAATTTTTTCCAATTAAAAGAAAGATATCTATGGTAGGTAGAACAATGCACCCCCAAGATGTCCACATCCTAATCCCTGAAACCTGTAAATATATGTTGCCTTACATGACAAAAGGGACTTTGCAGTTATGATTAAGGGTCTTGAGATGCGTAAACCCTGGTGGCATAGTGGTTAAGAGTTCTGCTGCTAAACAGAAGGTCAGCAGTTTGAATCCACCAGGTACTCCTTGGAAACCCTATGGGGAAGTTCTACCGTGTCCTATAGAGTCATTATGAGTTGGAATCGACTTGACGGCAACAGGTTTTTTTTTTTTTTTTTGAGATGGGGAGAGTATCCTGGATCATCCTGGTGGACACAATCTAATCATCCGGGTCCTTAAAAGTGGAGAATCCTTTCTGGCAGTGGTCAGAAGGAGTTGTGACTACTGAAGAAAGATCATAAAGTTGCAACATTGTTGGCTTTAAAGATGGAAGAAAGGAGTCACAGGCCAAGGAATGTAGGCAACTTCTAGAAGCTGGAAAAGGCAAGAAAACAAATTCCCCCTTAGAGTCTCCAGAAGAAATGCAATCCTGTGAACACATTGATTTTAACCCAGTGAGACCCATGTGGGACTTCTGGCCTACAGAACTGCAAGATAGTAATTTTGTGTTGTTTTAAGCCATTAAGTCTACGCTAATTTGTTACAACAGCAATAGAAAATTTTTCAAAAACAGTTATTGAGAAGAAATTGCAATGAATGGGGATGTTACTTTTGGCAACCGGTTGGAAGGAGTCTCCAAGTAGTGACTATGGTCAGAACATTGTTCTTTGTCAGCAAGGACGTTTTCCTATCTCATGCTTCAGTTCTCTGCCACTTGGGATAAATAAATGTGTTTTTCCTTACGTTCAGACACATATGTTCTCCTTCCTACCCCATAAACAAAACAAAACAAAACAAAAAAGTCCCCTGTGATTTATGAAAGAGTTGGTTTTGTGGCCTAGTCCAGAGGAAAAAAAAATAATTTAAACTTGTTCTCTACCTCTTGCTCTCACTTACGCTCTTTCTTTTTAAATTGGCATTTCATGCACTGTTTACAGTCATACAAAGAGTATATAAAACACAGTGGAAAAAATCTCTCCTGACTGCTGGTGACACATACTAGCCTTGACATTTCAGCCTATAAACCTGACTTACAGGGCTATCTCTTCTGATTCTAAAGTCATGATTCTCTCTTAGAAAATAAGACCACCATCTTAGAGCTGAAGGGAATGACTCAACATATTTATATTAATTATCTGTTGTTGTATAACAAATTACTCTAAAATTTAGAAACTTAAAGCAATAAACATTTATTATCTCACAGTTTCTGTGGGTCAGAAATGTGGGGGTTGCGGCATGAGGGCCATTATGAGGTTGTAGTCATACGTCAGTGCATGTGCATATCTGTCTATCCGCATTGCACATGCGGACAGGCTGTGCCTCAAACTTACAGGCAGCTATAAGACTAGCAGGAATGAGACACATACATCCACTGGCATCGACCATTCCAGGGGTGCTTATTTCATCTGTGATTGAGTCTGTCACATAAGACACTTATTCAGTGTTGGTAAAGTGAAAGCCATTATTATTATTTATAGAAAGCAAACAGTAAACACTAACAACAGATTCCCAGAGAAGAACCACTTACCCTTCCCCATATTACCCACGTCCGTTTTTATGTCACCGGGCAGGCATACCATAGTTCAGGTCAGATGCTGTGTTCAAATCACCACTGCCCCCAGCTACCACCACAATGCTCAGGGGGCTTTCACTGTTCCTGAGTCTTCTGCTCTGCTGCTGGGCCTTGCTGGGCCTCACTGCTGGCTAGAAGACCTCTGCAAAGGATGTCTGGAGCCTCTGCCACCAGGCCCTTCTAAGCCTCCGCTGACAGCTCCCACCAGGCTACAAGGACCTGCAGGGCTCTCTGGTCGCCGTGCTACCTTGGCTTCCACTGCCCAGAGGGGAGACGTGCAGTCACTGCACTGGGCAAACTCAGGCCTCTCTTGCCCTGCAGAAGCATTGAAACTCTTTTAGCTCTGTTAGCAAGGCTCTTGCTCAGAGGCATTCGACTCCGCCCTGCTGTAGGAAACCCCTGCACAGGATTCTCCGAGGCAACCCCTGCATGGGGCACACTCAGGCCTCTGCTCTGCACAGGCAGGTGTTACAGCTCTTTTAGCTCCACCGGCACGCCTCCTGCCCAGAGGTGCTCAGCTCTCTCTCACTGTATTCAGTGTTCACTCTTTCTTCTGGGTCTAGGAGGTTCTCAGCACAGGGATTGTGTCCTTGGTCCAAAGGCCACACTCTGTTCCAGACTCTTCTTGATGGTAGTGAAGCCCCCCTGAACCTCTGTGGGATTGGCTCTTTTAAGTCTAGCAGGATAGAAAAACTGACCAATACCCTTGGTAGGCCATAGTCACTGTATTTGCATAGTCATTGTAAACTGTCCAATGCTTGCAAGAGTTTTACATATCTTATTTGCATAGTCCCAGTCAATCATTTTGTGGCAGTTACAAGACCATGGCTAGAAAGACCATATAAAAATGAATTACTGTACTGCAGTCAGCTGGGGCTACATGATCTGAAGGCTAGATTGATGCTGGAGGATCCTCTTCCAAGGTGGCTCAGTTACATGCCTGAGAAAATGGGGCTGGCCATTGGAAGGGGTCCACAGTTTCTCACTACGTGGATCTCACCATAGAACCATTTAAGTGTCCTCATAGAATTGTGACTGGTTTCCCCCAAAGCAAGAAATTTAAGAGAGAGCTAAGTAAAAGCCACAATGCCATCAATAACCCGATCTTGGAATCATACCCCATCATTTCTACAATATCCCATTGATTACACAGGTTATTTCTCTTTGATGTGGGAGGGACTACACAGTGGAAGGGATATCAGGAGATTAGAATCATTGAGATCATCTTGGGCACTAGCTGCCACTATCTTGAAAAAAATAAAATAATGATTTAGTGGTTTATAACATGCCCACAACTCTCCACGTCCATGTTGACTTGTCCTAAGGACCATAATCCACAACAAACCAACCACTTAAAAGTAGTTAAAACTAATTTAACTGTTTCTCTCCCACCTACAAGGCCCATGAAGATTTTTCCCCTGTCTCAATTCTTCTATTTTGCCTATGATTCAGAGATTATAATCCACTGACTAGGAGTTATTGTTGATTGATAGAGTGAGGTAATGGATGGCAATATTAATTAAGAATTTGAATCATTGCTAAATATATTTTTCTAAGCTCCAAATTTTTTCTGATACTTAGAGTGATGGGATCACTCCATCAGACTTCCTGAGAGATCAAGATACTTCATATGGTATACACGCAGAGCATACTTCAGTTTTGCAGACAAGTCAAAGTCCTCCCACAAATGTGATTTGGTGAATCACTTCAACTCTTTTGCTAGGTTCAACACTCGTCGGCTGAACAAGAGTGAACTAGATCGGTGGTTTTTGAATTTGACTGATTATCTTATTCTTCTGGGTTAAAATAAGATTTCCAAGCCCTATCCATGAACATTATGTAAGTATATGGAGAGTTCTTAGAATTTATATCCTATATAAGCTACCTCAGAAGATTCTGATGGTTTAGGGATCATTGGAGTGGCTCATATTTTCTCAGCTGGAAATGGTATACCTTCTTACTTTGGGAGAAGGGGGAAATAAGTGATAATTGCTTTCCTTCAGAAAAGTTGCTGCATTATTCATAATGGACAAAATTATCTGGAAGATGGTCTTCAAGTTATAAATTTCTAAGATTCTACTTTTCTACGAAGAAAAAAATGTTTGTGTATGGTGGTGCAAAATCTTTTTACAATAGATTTGGTACAGTATCAGCTTACCTATAAATTTGTAGTTATTGTCACTTTCCTCTAAAGCAGTAGTTCTCAAACTCTAATGTCAAAGAGGGTCATCTAGGACTGGGCTCCATCTTCAAATATTATAATTCAGTAGATGGAGCACACTTTGAACTGAAGGCTATACAACATCAGCAATGTGCAAATGTCCACAGAGAGGGACATCACAACTTTAAAGAGAAAACAAATGCACCTTTATGATACATTTAAAGTCTTACTAACTCGCTATTCCACCTGGTACCCCTACAGCCCTGTTTTCACAGTTCTGAATGTGACTTCACAATAATTCTCTTACACCAGAGTTCCCAAAACTTCCTGATGGTAAGAACCATCAAAGAGTGCTAGCTAAACACTGTATGTGGATGTCCAGTCTCTTCTCTGATTCTACTTCAGGATATCTGGGTCATTTTGTAAACAAGCGTTGCAGGCAAGTTTGGGACATTCTAAAGCTATTTAAAAAAAAAAAAAAAAAAGCTGCTGTTGAGTCCCTTACCACTCATGGCGATCCATGTGTTTCAGAGTAGAACTATGCTCCATCAGGTTTTCAATGGCTGATTTTTTAAGAAGTAGATCACCAGGTCTTTCTTCCAAGATGCACCTGAGTGGACTTGAACTGCCAACCTTTCATTTAGTAGCCCAGTGATTAACCATTTACATCATCCAGGCACTCCTCTAAAACTGGTGGAGGGAATCTAGAGATAAATACCCTCATCTTGTAACTGTGCAGATAGGTGATGGAGTCCATTTGCCTGGCTAAAGTCACCCAGCTGGTTAAGCCCTACTTGAGCTGCATATTGTCTTAAAGGTTTTTTGAACACTTGATCTTTAGAAGCAGTGTGGACTTGACACATTTGGTTGGTCTCCTCACAGACAGGTTAAAGTAGTAAGATAATGCAAGTCAAGAAGGAAAAACTAATTAGCAAGTTCATTTTATGCCCTGTCAAAATAAAAAAAAAAAAAAAAGAAAGGAAAGTCAATAAAGACTGTTAAAAATGTTATTCACCCTATGAACCAGAAAGCTTCTAGAATCCAGAAAATGACAACTCCTGTGGTAATTAGGGGAAGATAAATAAGATATTCAAATAATAAATAGGAAACATGCTTTCTAACCATTGGCTAGTTTATCTATATTATTTCAAGGACAACCGACTCCAGTAATAATCACAAGAATACCTAATTTGGAGGATATCTCAAATGTATTTTAAATTATGGTTTATTATGACAAAAAGAGGCACTGTCTAGATAGTTCCATGAGACCATAACTACAGAACAAGAAGATATTAAAAAGTGTATACTAAGACCAATATCAGGAAATTAGCCTCTGAATTCCAGACCACTCTAGGGACTTTATGTTGATCTAACCATACCCACTGAAACCAAACTCACTGCCATCAAGTTGATTCTGACTCATAGTGACCATATAGGGCAGAATAGAACTGCTCCATAGGGTTTCCAAGGAGCAGCTGGTGGATTAGAACTGCTGACCTTTTGGTTAGTAGCCAAGCTCTTTAATCACTGAGCCACCAATGGATCTAACTATAGAAAGTCCTAAAACCAGAGTTCCTGCCCCAACCTCTGGTGGTAACAATCTCCTGGACTCTGCGTTGCTACTGACATCCAACAATCTAATGTAAGGAACCCTGCCACATATGTCTAGTACCAAAGATTCTGCCTCAAACTGAGAAGTGTTCCATGAGCCCAGAACAGTCTAGCATAGGTAAGAGTGAGTAGACAAACAAACTGCCTTGTAGTCTTGGGCTGTACAAACGTAAAAGCAGCTTCCCCAATAGCTTTTTACAGTCTCTGCTGGAGGTCCTAAGGGGCTCAGTTCTTCTGAATTTTCTCTACTCATGCTGCAGCCTTGGCCTATTAGAAAGAAGATCCCAATTCTCTCCTCACTTTTCTACCTTCTCTCCAATGCTTTACTCATGTCTCCCCAGAGAAGAAAGAGTGGCTAATGGGATTAGTCAGGGCCTGACACTTATTGGACCATAGTTTCAAAATACTTGATGTCACTATGTTATAAGCCAGCGCTCATGCACAGCACTCTCCCTTACACTCACTATTTCTGTTTTTATTGTCTGACTTTCGGCAAGTGGGAACCCTCTCCTTTCTATCGTCATGGTGTAGGAAAACCAGGAAAGCCTACTTTGACAACCTCACCTTCTCTCTCTTTTCTGCCTGTCTTTGAAATGAGTTAGAGTTCCAACTTCTTGTCAATGTGGCTCATTGAATAAATGGACTTTGAATCTGCTAACCTTGATTCTCTATTACCAATCATTGTAAGCCTACATTTGGGTAATTACAGAGTTCTTGCTTGGTAGTTCTATGCTTACTTGACTAATAAAATCTATATATATACCCCGTTGGTCAGATCCCTTAAGGGCAGAAAGAGCAAGGAGCACTGAAAGTCCCTAGTAAGTATTATCCAAGGGTTGTGGGTGTTTGTAGGCTCTATAGACAAGCTCCTGCAGTTCAAATCTTGGCATTGCTGCTTAGTGGTTGTATGATCTTGAACACATTATCTTTTTTGGCCTCAGTTTCCTCATATGTAAATTGGGAACGATAATAGTAGCTAATGCAAATAATTTTTGTGACTATTAAATGAGTTAATTCATATAAAGCATGTGTAAAAGTGCCTGTCACATAGTAAGGGATGATTGTTAGTTTTTATTATTGTTGCATAATTATTATTAACATCAAGATAAGAAGTCATTACTTTAAGAATCAATGCTCAAGTTGACTGTGCATAGCTTTCCTAGGATTTTAAAGTCAGAAAGTAGATACATGGGATTTAGTTGACATTAAGCTCAATGTTAATCAACCACCACAGAAGCTAGTCTATCCTTGATGATGTCAATAGCAGTATATCATTCAAGGTGATATAGGTTATCATCCTCTCATTAGCTGAATGTGTATCTGGAGTGGTGCTGTCTCTGGGATGCTACAAAATTAAAGAACATTAACAAATGAGAGCTTGACCAAAGGACAGTAATCAGCATGCTAAACAGATGGAAAACAAGGCAGAAAAATAAGGCCTGGAAATTTTTAATCCCAAAAGCAGAGCAATGGCATATAGTGGAGCATCAAAAGGCACCATCATCTTTGTAATGGGAAAGATCACTGAACCATGCTGTGTCACCTTGAGTAAATTCACCCAGCTGAACTTAATTTTCTCACCAATAAATTTACTCTAAGGGCCTTCCAGATTTAATATTCTAAGATGCTGGAGTTCCTAGGAGTAGTATCTCAAATTCTACCATTTACTCCCCTTGTTTCCCCCTCCAGAGCTCTGGATAGTAAATGCAAACCGAGTCAAATGGGAAATATGACGTTAGCTATATTGTTGTCAAAGTGGTCTGGAGAACAAAGCTTGGAATTGAAACTGAGATGAAAGGGAGTAACAACTCCTTTCCTTACTGAATTGAAGCCCAGGCCACAGCACAGAACTGACTTGACTGACCTACACATGGCTGAGAAGTGGGAACTGGGAGAGCAAGTGTCCAGCAAGATAAAGCAAGAGCATTTGCAATCTCTTCTCCTTCAACAGACTGCACACATTCTCACAGAAGAAAGATAATCTCCTTCCATTCTTTGGAACATTATGTTTTCTTGTTTTTCTGAGCTTCTTAGCTGGGGAAAACTATGGTGATGTGATGATATTTTCGTTTTATTTCTGAAGTTCAGCACTCTACTTAACAAATACTCAATCATTGTTTTATTAAGTTAATCAAGAATTTCTTGTACCCAGTGACATCAGTGTGATCAGACCCAGTGCATTAATTACACAAATTTTACTCATGGGTGCAGTGTAACTTGAAGGGTAATTGAAAGGAAATGATAACTGAACAGCCCTCTCTCTAGAACAGGAAGAATCCAAGAACACAAAATAAGTTATTAAATCTTTAAATACTCTTTTGTCTCTCACCTTCTCTATAGAAGCACTTCTTAACTATTTAAAATTCTTCAGCTCAGGTAAATTTATCACGGTGCAGTGAAAGAAATAAAAGCCCTAGAATTAGAAATGAAGTAGTATTGATTGTCTGCTGACACTAAGTATTTCAATACAAGTTGTCCATTAATCTTACCTATAATATCATGATGTAAATAGTATCTACCACATTTACAAATGAGAGAACTGACACTTTCTCATGACTAGTAAATCAAAGAGCTACATTTGAATATAGGTCTTTCTGACTTTAAAACCCAAAACCCATAACATGGCTTCCCTAATTATGTCAATACATATTCCACTGCCCTCAGCAAAGACAGGAAAGAAAAGTTGCAACCCAGGATAAAACTTTCTGTGATACACCAGAGTATCTCAAAAACACAAGTAGGAAATATTGCTTACAAAGCACATCCAAAGTATAATGTACAGTTCAGTGCATGGTCTTCATTGGCTGGGCCACAAGTGGTAGATGATCAGTATTCCCATCCTTACACATCCTCTATAAAGTGTTTGCCACCACTTATTATCTTGTTATCTTCCTTATTTTATACCTTATAATCTTCCGTGTCAGAGGGCAGATTCATGTTGCTATGATACTAAACAAATTTCAGAGGAGCCTTCAGACTAAGATGGACTAGGAAGAAAGGCCTGGCGATCTACTCTGTAAAATCAGCCAGTGAAAACCCTGTAGATTACAACGATCCAACCCATAACTGATCATGGGGATAGTGCAGGACCAGGCAGCATTTTGTTCCAACGTGCATGGCGTTGCCATGAGTCAGGGGCTGACTCAACGCCAGCTAACAACAAAAACAACATCTTTTCACTGAGAGTGTGGTCCCTCCCTACTTTGTGAAGTTCCAATTACCTGCCTCACATAGTACCCAAGGCCTCTTCCCTACCCAAAGTGGTCATTGAACCGCAAACTCCTAGGTTTTTTGACTGATCCCACCCATTCCCAGTCATAGGCCATCAACAAAGTCAACTCATGCATTTTCTATTCTGACTTTCAGTTCTTCTTTGTCTCTGTCACACAGGTATGTTTTCATTATCAAATGTTCAACTATGCACTTTTTAGAAAAAAAATTACGATAAATCATAACTATTTTATCTAAGTGCTGGAAGTTTTTTTGTTGTTGTTGTTGTTTTTGGTGCTGAAAGTTTTTTTATGTCATGTGCTCCTACTGTATTCCCAGCACAAGATGAAAACTCACTTTGTGTACCCAGACTTTGAACCTATTTCCATGATCCCAATTAACAGTCAATGCCTGCATCACAAAAAACAGATTTCCCAAATGACCCTCATTAACACTATGAACAACAGTCAAGCAATAGATCATCAATTCTATTATTTTACTCATCACTGAAGAAGAATAACACTTCTTTTTTTTATAATTAGCCTCTCAACAAATATTTGTTAGTAACACACTATATGTTCAAAACTATATTTGGCCTATAAACTGGATAACAAAATTAGAAGTAAGTAAATAAAAATTCATGTCTTATTGACCCAACAATTTAGAGAAGAAGGAGCATAATGAGTGAGGAGTTTTTAACTATAGTTTCATAGAGGAGGTAAGATTAAAACAAAACTTACAGCAGTTGTAGATTTGGAAACAGAGCCTCAAAAATGGCCACGATCTTTCAAATGCCTAAGCTTTTCCTCAGTGCAGCAATGTCCTCAATGTGTCCAAATGAAGAGGAAAAACTAAACAAACAAAAAACCTGAAAGCAAGCCTAGATATATTGAGACCATGCAGTTTCACTCTAGCAAGTGTATATGGGCATTTTAATTTGCAGAAAATGTTGCCTGGGCATTGAGCCCTTCACTCATTATGCCTCTGATATAATACGTTCCTTGTTGTCTTGTGCCAACCACACATTTTATTGCTCAGCAACTCCAGGGTTAATGGGTCTTGTTTGACCCACCCAACAACTTTTATTTTTTCTATCCCTAAGTTTCTTGAACACTATTCCAAAGATCCAAATAACACCACATAGTGTTGGCAATGTTAGTCTTCACCATCTCCAGTGATGACAAATGTCCACACACACACACACACACACACACACAAAGACATACACAGAGAGAGAATCTAAAAAGCACCACATCTACAAGCTACAGTAAAGGTACAATGTTTATATGAGCCAGAATGGTTCCCCTTCCCCGCCCACATACAGTCTATATTTGAAGATCCCAAATACCTGCCACAAACTGCTATCAGGCATTTTCTGAAAATTAACAGAAGGAATTTTAAAGAGTAAAGAATTCTAGGCCATGCCAGGAAAAAAAAAAAAAAAAAAAGAAAAGGAAAAGAAACTACGTTCAGTAAATGTGAGGTGATATCTAAAAATCTGGATTTTTAAACTTTAGGTTGTGATGGTCTTTTAATATGTCAACTTAGCTAGGCTACAGTCCCCAGTTATTAAACACTAAGCTAGGTGTTGCTGTGAAGGCATTTTGTTGATGTGATCAAAATCCATAATCAGTTTATTTTAAATAAGGTAGACTGTCCAAGATAATCGGGGTGGGCCTGTTTCAATCAGTTGAAGGGTCTTCAGTGCAGCTGAAGCTTCCTTGAAAAGAAATTCCACCTATTGTTGACAGTTTTATCCCATGCCTGAGAGATCCAGCCTGCCCTTCCTGACAGCTAGCCCTATGGATTTTGAACTTGCCTCAGAGACCCACAATCACATAAGCTAATTCCTTGCAATATATCTCTTAATATGTGTCTACTACTGGTTCTGCTTCTTTGGTTGAACCTGACTAATACAGATTTTGGTACTGGGAATGGTTCTAGAGGGACAGAATCTTAAGAATGATTTTTCTAAATTGATTATTTTTTTTCTGGAATTAGATCTTTAATCTGATTAGACTTAAAGACACTAATGACTCTGTGTTCAGTGGCAAAGAGGGTAGTGGAAGTCTGTGGTATGATGTGGCTTTAGAAAGATGCAAAGTATCACCATTGGATACTCATATTCAAATACTAATAGAAGGTGAGGTTCTGGGTGACCATGTTTGCTACCTTAGAACATCTTAGTCAAGCTAATAAGTATGTGGACTTATCTGGTTGCTTCTAACTTGCTGGAAGAGAAAGAGATGAATTCAGGGCTTCAAACTCTCAGATCAAGCTTTAAATAAAAGACCTGAAATTTTCTGTATTCTCCCTGAAAGAAATCCTTATCTACTTCATGCACAGGGCTAAGATTTCTGAAAACCAATTCCAAAGTTTCATCCTAGCAGTGGCTAAATTACAACGCAAATTGAGTTTATAACATTGCTAGACATGTTCTGTTAAAGTAATAGTGTTAACTGGAAAGGAATGGAATCCTGAAAATTGGAATAGGGATATATGGGCAGATCCCAATGAAATTAGGTATATTGAACCCGCAGATTCTGCTGAGTCTTCTTTCCCAGAAGTAGCCCTTTCACCTTGTCTGAGGAAGTTATCTCTTGTTTGTCTGAAGGACTTGTAATGGTCTACCCTGAGGTAGTTGCCTTTCAAAGCACTGCTGATGACCCTGAGAATCTACCCTTGCTATCCCACCTTCAATTTAAGATCTGTAACAAAACTCAAGTACCAACAGACCCCAAAGGGTGAAGTATGAAGCATATCCTACAAGACTATTCACTACACACCAAAGAACTGCATTATTTTTCCAATTTATATAGACATAAATTTGGGAAATACCTGTGTGATTGGATCTTAAGGGTGTGGGACCATTATGAAAGGAATATAGAGCTTAATCAAGACAAATTTATTGATATGTGTCCACTAAGCAGACATTCTGGATTCAATTCGATGTGTTATCACACAGAGTTAGAAGGGACTGTAATAATTTGTTTGATTCTTTGGCTAAAACATGGATCAAAAGGTAGTCTAGACAAAATGAAGTTGAAATGTCAGAACTTCTTTGGTATACTGTAAAGTATGCTACCTAAAAGCTTAGGGAGATAGAATGTAAGAATGCATTTATCATGTAAAACATGCACACTCAAACTGGGAGGATACAGAGGATATACTTTTCACCAGAACTCTGAGAAATAATTTTGTGAGTGGAGGCCCAGCATCCTTGAAGAGCTCTGTTGTTGTTGTTCTTCTCAGAAATTACAGTGGAAACTACTACATCATTGTAATCCACCAGTCACAGTAGGGGCTTATGGATATCAAGTAATCAGTGGAGTTTTAGCTCAGGTCTATCTCACAGTGGCTCCAGTGGGTTCTTGAACCCACCCCTTGGCAGTTGATATGCAGCTATGTATCTGGCTAATGCCTTTTTCTTGGTATCTGTCAGTGAAGACCACCAGAAGTAGTTTGTTTCATCTGGCAAGGCCAGTAATATACATTCATTGTCTTACCTCAAAGGTATATCAACTCTCCAGCCCTGTGCCACAATTTAGTCCACAGAGATCTTCATTGCCTTTCCCTTCCGCAAGATATCACACTCATCCATTACATTGTTGACATTATGCAGTTTAGACCTAATAAGCAAGAGGTAACAACTACTGTAGACACTGGTAAGACATCTGTATGTCAGAGAATTGGAAATAAATCCCACAAAAATTCAGGGACCTTTCATCTCAGTGAAATTTCTACAGGTTCAGTGGTGTAAGGTATGTTGACATATCCCTTCTAAGGTTAAGGACAAGTTGATGCATCTGTTCCCTCCTACAATCAAAAAAGAGGTACCATCCTTATTGAGCCCATTTGGATTTTAAAGGTGACATATTCCTCATTTGGGTGTGCGACTCCAACCCACTTAACAAATGATCTGAAAAACTTCTAGTTTTGAGTGAGGCCTAGGATGCTCTGTAACAGGTCCAGGCTGCCATGCAAGCTGCTCTGCCACTTGGGCCATATTATCCAGCAGATTAAATAGTGTTTGAAATGACTGTAGCAGATAGAGATGCTGTTTGAAATATTTGGCAAGGCCTAATAGGTGAATCACAGTGCAGACCCTAAGGATTTTGGAGCAAAGACCTCTTATCCTCTGTGGATAATTACTATCTTTTTTAGAAAAAGCTTTTATCTTGGTATAGGGCCTTAGTAAATGCTGAATGCTTAACTGTGGTTAAACTGCCCATCATGAACTGGGCTGATCCATTAAGCCATAAAATTGGGCATGAACCTCAGCATTCGATTATCAAATGGAAATGGTATATATGAGCAGCTGCTGTAGGCACAAGTAAATTGCATGAGGAAGTGGCCCAAATGTCCAGGACCCTTAATCCTGCTTCATTACCTCTTCTCCCCTGGGCCACACATATGGACTCATGGAGAGTTTCCTGTTTCCAGTTGACTGAGGAAGAGGCAATCAGGCCTGGTTTACAGATAGTTACACATGATATGCCAGTATTTCCTGAGAGTAGACAGAAGCAATGGTTCCCTTTCTAGCATATCCCTGAAGGAAGTGGTGGAAGGGAAGTCCCCCCATTGGGCCAAACCTTGAGTAGTGAACTTGATTGTTCATTTGCCTGGAAGAATAAATGGCTAGAGGTAAGAGTCTATACTAATTCATGGACTGCAGCCAGTTGTTTGGCTGGATGGTCAGGGACTTGGAAAGATATGATTGGAAAATTGGTGACAAGGAGGTATAGCAAACAAATATGTGGATAGACTTCTGTAAATGGGAAAAGACTGTAAAGATATTTGTGTCCCATGTTAATGTTCATCAAAGGGTGACCTTAGCAGAGGAGGATTTTAATTATCAAGTGGATAGGATGACATGTTCTGTGGATACCAGTCAGCCTCTTTCCCCAGATACTCTTGCCACTGCCCAATTGGCTCATGAACAAAATGGCCGTGGTGTCAGGGATAGAGATTGTGCATAGGCTCAGCAACATGAACTTCCACACAGCAAGGCTGATCTGGCTACCGTCATACCAACATTGAGTTTCTGATATGTACCATTCTCCAGTGTGATCAGCCAGCTACCTGATAACTATTTGATTACACTGAACCATCATGGAAGTAGCACCACTTTTTTCTTACTGCAATAGACACTTATTCTGGATGAGTTTCCCTTCCCTGCATACAATGCTTCTGTCAAAACTACCCCCTATGGACTTACAAAATGTCTTATCCACCATCATGGTATTCTACACAGCATTGCTTCTGGTCAAGGAACTCAATTCACAGCAAATTAAGTCTGGCAATAGGCCCATGCTCATGGAATCCACGGTTCTTACCTTGTTCCTCATCACCCTGAAGGAGCTAGCTTGAAAGAATGGTGGAATGGCCTTTTGAAAACTCAGTTACATCACCATCTAGATGCAATGTCTTGTGAGATTGAGGCAATGACCTCTAGAAGGCTATATATGCTCTAAATAAACGTTCAATATATGGTACTGTTTTTCCCATAGCCGGGATTTACATGTCCTGGAATAAAGGGGTGGAAATAGGAGTACATAACTTATTGTTATCCCTAGTGATCCACTAGCAAAAATTTGGTTCCAATCCCCATGAACTCAGACTCTGTTGGTCTAAAGATCTTGGTTCCAAAGAAAGGAATACCTCCACCAGCAGATAGAACAATGATTTCTTTGAACTGGAAGTTGAGATTGCTATCCAGTCATTTTGAGAACCTCATTCCTTAGAATCAACAGTTAAAAAAAGCAGGCTACGGTACTGGCTAAGGTAAACGATACTGATTACCAATGAGAAATTGGAATGCTACTACACAATGGAGGTAAGGAAGAGTATTGTGGTATACAGAGTGTACCAACATGTCCTGTGATTAAAGTCAATGGAAAATTACAACAACCTAATTGAGTGGGACTTAGCAGTATGGCACAGACCTTTCAGGAATGAAGGTTTAAGTCATCCCACTAGGCAAAGCACCACATCCAACTCAAGTACTGTGTTAGTCATCTAGTGCTGCTATAACTGAAGTACCACAAGTGGATGGCTTTAACAAACAGAAGTTTATTCTCCCACACTCCAGTAGGCTAGAAGTCCAAATTCAGGGCATCAGCTCCAGGGGAAGTCTTACTTTCTCTGTTGGTTCTGGGGAAGGGTCCTTGTCATCAATCTTCCCCTGGTTGAAGAGCTTCTCCGAGCAGGAACCCCACCCTGGGTTCAAAGGACGTGCTCTGCTCCTGGCACTGCTTTCTTGGTGGTATGAGATCCCCTACTCTCTGCTTGCTTCCTTTTCCTTTTATCTCTTGTAAGATGAAAGGTGGTGCAGCCCACACCCCTTTACATTGGATTAGGGATGTGACCTGTGCAAGGGTGTTACATCCCACCCTGATCCTCTTTAACCACAGGCAGAGATTATGATTTACAACACACAGGAAAATCACAAAATGGAGGACAGCAACACAATACTGGGAATCATGGCCTAACCAAGTCGACACATATTTTTGGGGGACACAATTCAATCCATAACAGGTGCTTACTGAGGGCAAAGTGAAGATGGGTGGGTATTGTAAAACGGTAGTTGTAAATACCAGTTACAACTATGCGACCAGTTGCAGAAATGAGGACTGCAATAGCCATGAGTATTTCTTCCTTGGTTTGTTATAAATGTTTTTATATATAACTAACTAGGTTTTTTTTTCTTCTTTTTCTTATCCCCTTATCATCCAACATTAGATGTATTAATAATACTTAACTTCTATCACAGTATTTATATTATAGGATGTCAAAAGACAAGAGTAAACTTTACCCAAGGACTTTGAAACCTCTTCTGGGGAAAAGGTTAGCTTGTTTTGGTTGTAGTCAGGATAGCCTATATGTATATATATACAGGATATGGATTTTTCTCCTTGTCATGGAAGTGTGGATTAGTTATTTTCTTTATTTGTAAGTAAAGAATGGTTTAAAAAGTGGTGTATGGGTAGCAAATTGACAAAGAGTGAACAATGATGACCTTTTGATACGTCAACTTGACTAGGCTACAGTCCCCAGTTATTCGATTATACAACTAATCTACAGGTTTCTATGAAGATATTTTGTAGATGTGATTAAGATTCATAATAAGTTGAATTTAAATAAGGGAGATTATCATAAGTAATTTGGGTAGACCTGATTCAGTCAATTGAAAGGCCTGAAGAGCAGAGCTGAGACTTCTGTGAAGAAGAAATTCTGCCTGTCAACAGCAGTTGCTTGAACTACACCTGAGAGTCCTTGCCTGCCCTTCTTGCTAGCCACCCTGTGGTCTAGCGGCAGTTAGTAAAAAAACTGATGTCAGAGACTGTAAATATGATGACCTTTACAATGAAGAAGCAAATTATTTGGCAAACTGCTATCCATGATAATTTTAGAGGCAGATTACATTATTAACCCAGTTGTAGATCTAGTGGAAAAGTTTCAGAAACAGTAAAATAGATTTCTCTTACAAGGGTAAGAGTTATTTTGCCATTCCTTATATAATGCTTTGATCATAGAGGTTGGCAGCATTTTTATAACTATGTGCATACAAACAAGAATGTGAGGAAAAATAATTGGAATTTTGTTTAACATATTAGTCAGTTTTCCTGGTAATGTTCTCTAGAAGCACAGGATTGTGATTCCTGAGAGAAGGGAAATGATCAGATGGGCATTATGATTGCCCCAGATCACAGCCTGAAGCAGTTTCCAGGTCATAGCACAAGGAAGGGTTGCCCTACAGAGAACCTGATTGTGGTGGTAGTTACACTAATTTATATTATATATGAGATAAAATTGCATAGAATTAAATGCCCCCCCAAAAGTGAGTATGTGTTAAAGCTGATAACATCCAAACAAAGTCTTTAGTTAATAGTATTGTAACAGGGTCAATTTCTTGGTTTTGATAAAGGTGTTATGGTTGGGTAAGATATTGTCATTGGGGGAGTCTGGGTGAAATATATATGGGAACTCTCTGTATTAATTTTTAAAATTCTGTGTGAATCTAAAATTCTTTGAAAATAAAAAAGTATTTTTTTTAAATTAAGGCTAAATAAAAACTCACAGAAAGAAACATTGAAAGAATTCATCACCACCACATTTATACTACATGAAATATTAAAAGAATTTCCTCAGGCAGATTAAAAATGATGCCAGATGGAAATTTTCACATACACAAAGGAATGAGGAGCATAGAATACGGGAACTATGAGAGAAATATGAAATATATTTTTTGATGTTTTTAAAAATGATTGACTGCTTAAAACAAAAAACAATAACAATGAAAGTGGATTTTTTGGTTAGTTATCTACTGATGTATAACAGATTACACTCAGTGCTTAGTGGCTTAAAATAACAAACATGTATTATTTCACAGTTTTGAGGGTCAGGAATTTGAGAGTGGCTTAGCTGAATGATTCTGGCTGAGGATCTCATAAAATTGTATTCAAAGTGTCAGCTAGGATGCCATAATATAAAGGCTTTACTGGGAATAGATGATCTGTTTCCAAATGGCTCACTCATGTAGCTGCTGGCAGGAGCCTCAATTTCTCACTGGATGTCATCCCAAGGCCTCAGTTCCTTGCCAGCTATTGGCAAGTAACCTCAGTTCCTCTCCATATGAGTTGCTTGAGTGTCCTTACAACGTGGCAGCTGCCTTCCCACCAGAGCAAGGGGTCCAAGAGAGAAAGCAGGGAGGAGGGTGTAATGCTTTTTCTGATCTAGTCCCATAAGTCATACACTGTCATGTCTACCATATTTTAATCTCTAGATGCAAGTTGCCAAATCCAGACCACATTCAAGAGGAGGGGAATTATACTCTACCTGTTGAGAAGTGAATTGCAAAGAATTTGAGGAAGTATGTTAAAACTACCACAGGGTTTATAATATATTAAAAATTAACCAAACCAAACCCACTGCCGCCAAGTCGATTCTGACTCATAGCAACCCTATAGGACAGAGTAGAACTGCCCAATAAGGTTTCCAAGGCTGTAAATCTTTACGGAAGCAGACTGCCACATCTTTCTACTGCGGAGCACCTAGTGAGTTCAAACTACCAACCTTTCAATTGGCACCCAAACACTTTAACCACTGTGCAACTGTAAAATGTATGACAATAATGGCACAAAGAACAAGAGAGGGAGGAATGGAAATATGCTGTTATAAATACCATATACTACATGTGAAGTGGTATAACGTTATTTGAAAGTAGACTGTGATCATTTAAAATCATATGTTGTAAACTCTAGAGAAACCACTAAATTAAAAATATATTGCTAATTAATCAACAGTGAAGATAAAATGGATTCATAAGAAATACTCTTAAAAATGAGGAAAAAAGAATAGAAATAGCCAGATGGTACTTTTCTACCCAATCATATCAATAATTACATTAAATGGAAATGATTAAACACCTTAATTAAAAGGCAAAGATTATTAGCTTGGATTAAAAAAGCAAATCTATCTATACGCTGGATACAAAAAAAAAAGCTTAAAAAATGATAACTATGTTAAAAGTTTCATAATGATAAAAGGGTCAATTCATTAAAAGTACATAACAATCATAAATGTGTAGACACCTAATCGTTGTTGTTGTCAGCTGCCTATGAGTCAGCCCCGAATCATAGCACCCCAGGCACAACAGAGTGAAATGCTGCCAAGTTCTGTGCCATCATCATGATTGCTTGTGGACTGGACCATTGTGATCAGTAGGGTTTTCTCCGGCTGATTTTTGGAAGTAGATCAACAGGTATTTTTTCCTTGTCTGTCTTAGTCTGAAAGTTCCACTGAAAACTATTCAGCATCATTGTAACACACAAGCTTCCTCTGACAGACAGATGGTGGCTGCACATGAAGCACATTGGCTGAGAATCAAATCCAGGTCCCCACACGGACGATGGGAATTCTACCACTGAACCACCACTGCCCCCAATATGCCCCTAATAACAGGGCTTTAAAAAATATGTGAAGGAAAATCTAGTAGAACTGAAAAAAAGAAATAGACAAACTCCAATTGTAATTGGACATTACTCCTACCAGGAATTGATAGAACAAGGAGAAAGCGAGAAAAATCAATAAAGAAATAGAAGATTGAATAGTATTACAAATCAACTTGAACTCGTTGACACTTACAGAACACTTCACCAATGACAGCTGAATAAGCATTCTTTTCAAGTGCAGTCCAAACATTTATGAAGAGCCACTGTATTAAGTAGTATATAACAATCATCAGTACATATAAGAACAGGAGTGGCAATCTACAGTCCATTGGCCAAATCCGGTCTGCTGCCTAATTTTTATAAATAAACTTTTACTGGAACACAGCCATGTTTTTTTGTTTTGTTTTGTTTTAATATATTGCATGACTACTTTCCTGCTACAATGGCAGAGTTCAACAGTAACTCATATTTTGTATTTGGCCTGTAAAACCTAAACTACTTGCATGTGATATTAATGATGTTGTTCGATAATTTCCACATTCTGTTGGATCACCTTTCTTTGGAATAGGCACAAATATGGATCTCTTCCAGTCAGTTTGCCAGGTAGCTGTATTCCAAATTTCTTGGCATAGACGAGTAAGCACTTCCAGCACTGCATCTGTTTGTTGAAACATCTCAGTTGATATTCCATCAATTCCTGAAGCCTTGTTTTGACCAATGCCTTCAGTGCAGCTTGGACTTCTTCCTTTGGTACCATCAGTACTTGATCATATGTTACCTTCTGAAATGGTGGAATGTTGACCAGTTCTTTTTGGTCAGTGACTCTGTGTATTCCTGCCTATTTCTTTTGATGCTTTCTGCGTAGCTTAATATTTTCCCCATAGAAACCTTCAATATTGCCATTCAAGGCTTGAATTTTTTCTTCAGTTCTTTCAACTTGAGAAATGTCAAGCATGTTCTTCCCTTTTGGTTTTCTAACTCCAGCTCTTTGCACAAGTCATTATAATACTTTATCTTCCTGAGTAGTCCTTTGAAATCTTCTGTTCAGCTCTTTTATTTCATCATTTCTTCCTTTTGCTTTAGCTACTCTATGTTCAAGAACAAGTTTCAGAGTCTCTTCTGACATCCATTTTGATCTTTTCTTTCTTTCCTGTCTTTTTAATTACCTCTTTCTTTCTTCATGTGTGATGTCCTTGATGTCATTCCACAACTCGTCTGGTCTTCAGTCATTAGTGTTCAACATGTCAAATCTATTCTTGAGATGGTCTCTAAATTCAAGTGGGATATACTCAAGGTTGTACTTTGGCTCTCATGGACTTGTTCTAATTTTTTTTCAGTTTCAAGTTGAACTTGCATGATCTGTTCCACAGTCAGCCCCTGGCCTTATTCTGAGTGATGATACTGAGCTTTTCCATTATCTCTTTCCATAGATGTAGTCGATTTGATTCCTGTGTATTCCATCTGGACATTTATGTTGTTCAAAAATGGTATTTGCAATGAAGAAGTCATTGGTCTTGTAAAATTGTATCAGGCAAACTCCCATGTTTCTATCATCAAGGCCATATTTCCAACTAGTGTTCCTTTTTTGTTTCCAGCTTTCGTTTTCCAATCTGCAGTAAGTATCAATGTATCTTGATTGCATGTTTGATCAATTTTGAACTACAGAATTTGGTAAAAAATCTTCAATTTTTTTCATCTTTGACCTTAGTAGTTGGCGTGAAAATTTGAATAATAGTTGTATTAACTGGTCTTCCTTGTAGGCGTATGGATATTATTCTATCACTGACAGTGTTGTACTTCAGGATAGATCTTGAAATTTTCTTTATGACCAGGCATCCAATGCCATTCTTCTTCAAGTTGTCATTTCTGGCATAGTAGGCCATGATTGTCCAATTCAAAATATCCAATACTAGTCCATTTCAGCTCACTAATGCTTAGAATATTGATGTTTATGTGCCCCATTTCATTTTTGACGACTTCCAATTTTCCTAGATTCATACTTCGTACATTCCATGTTCTGATTATTAATGGATATTGGCAGCTGTTTCTTCTCATTTTGTGTTGTGCCATCTCAGTGAATGAAAGTCCCTAAAGCTTTACTCCAACCACATTATGAAGGTTGATTCTACTTTGAGGAGGCAGCTCTCCCTCAGTGATATTTTGAGTGCCTTCCAACATTAGGGGCTCATTTTCTGGCACTGTATCAGACAACACTCTGCTGCCATTCATAAGGTTAATTTTTTTCAGAAGTAAACCACCAGGTCCTTCTTCCTAGTCTGTCTTAGTCTGAAAGCTCAGCTGAAACCTGTCCTCCATGGGTGATCCTGCTAGCATTTGAAATACCAGTGGCATAACTTCCAGCATCAAAAGTGCATAGGAAAATATGCATAGAAATTGTTACATGGAAACTTCATTTGGTGGGTAAACTTTCACCAAAAGCATTAGAAAATATTACTAAAAAATAATAAAGTGTGTATGTAGCAAATAAAATAAATAAATTTAAAGTATTACATGCTGATTTTAGAAAACAATGAAGATTTCAGATCATTGATTCCACCTTAAAAAACTAGAGGAGGAAGAGAAAATAAGTAAATTAAAAATGAGCAGAAAGAAGAAAATAAGAATAAATATCAAAATAAAAAACAGGAAAAACAATAGCAAAAAATAAACGAAATCAAAAGCTGTCTTTTTGGACAGAGCAAAAAAACTGATAAAGTTCTAGTCAGACTGTTCAAGAAAAGGAGAGAAAAAAAAAATTGCCAGCATCCAGCATCCAGAATGAGAGATGACATCACTATAGGTTATGTATTCATTAAAAGATAATAAGGGAATATAGGTCGTCCCCAGGTTACGAACGTCCGACTTATGAACAACTCATACTGAAGAAGGAATGCCATAAAGCTTACTATATTAAAAATTTGAGTTAAATACATACAATATTTGTAATAAAAAACACAGGCACTAATTTGTGGTGCTCATGAAAACATTGAGCAGTTTCAAAGTGTTTCTTAGTTTATATGAATAGAAGGTAAAATATATACTATATACTAAGACAAACATTTGACTAACTGACGCTAAATAAGAACGGTATGTACCTGTCCTGACTTAGCTACAAATTCGACTTAAACGCAGACTTAGGAACGGATCTCAGTCATATCCTCGGGACTGCCTGTATTATAAACAACTTTTAAATAAACTTAAAAACATAGATGAAATGTATAAATTTCTTGAATGGCCAAATGACTAAAGCTCAATGAAGGATAAATAAATAATCCAAATAGCGTAACATGTATTAAATAAATTGAATTTGTACTTTCAAACCTTCCCACAAAGAAAACTTCAAGCCCAAATGGCTTTACAGATAAATTCTTCTAAATATTTATGAAAGAACTAATTCCAATTCAGACAATAGAAGATAATAAGCTTTCCAGCCAAAATCATCACAAATAAAGAAAACTAAAGACCAATATCCCTTAGGACCATGAACAAACATTGTCTTAAAGCATTTGACAAATCAAATACAGTAATATATATTTAAAAAAAAGGTTAATACATAATGACCAGGTGGATTTTATTTCTGACATGCAAGGTTAGTTCAGCATTCAAGAATCAATCAATTCAATCCGACATATTTAAAGAAAAAAATAGGATCATCTAAATAGATGCAGAAAAATCATTTGACAAAATTTGACATCTATTCATAATAAAGATTCAGGGAAAATTAAGAATAGAAGGTAATATAACATTCTGATAAAGAGAATCTATGAAAAATCTATCACTAATATTCTACTTCATGGTATAGGACTGAATATGTTCCTCTTAATTCCTGGAACAGTACAAAGATTTCTGCTCTCACCAGTCATATTCCACATTTTACTGAAGGTCCTAGGCAGTACAATAGACAACAATATAAATAAATAAAGGTATAGAGAATAGAAAGGTAGGAGTAAACCTGCCCATATTCATGAATTATATGATTGTCTACATAGATAATCCTAAGAAATTATGAAAAAATTTACAAGAACTAATAAATTTAGCAAGATCTTGGGATACAAGACATAGGATATAAAAATGCAAAAATCAATTATGTTTCTACATTCTTACTCTGAGCCACACATTTTTATGAAGTTTAAAAACTACACCCCATGAAAATTATAAAATATAGTTGAGATAAATTAAAGACATAAATAAATGGAAGACTAGAGTATGTTCATCTATCAGAAGACTCAATATTGTTACAATGTAAATTCTACCAAAATTCATCTATACATTCACTGCAATTCTAGTCAAATTCCTAGCAAGTTTTGTTTTAGAATTTGACACACAAATTCCAAAATGTATATAAACCCAAACCAAACCCATTGCCATCCAGGTGATTTTGTCTCATAGTGACCCTATAGGGCAGAGTAGAACTGCCCCATAGAGTTTCCAAGGAATGCCTGGTGGATTGGAACTGCTGACCTTTGGGTTAGCAGACGTAGCTCTTAACCAATACACCACCAGGGTTTCCAAAGTGTATATGGAAATGCAAAAGACCTACAATAGCTAGAACTGTTTTGAAGAAGTACTAAGTTACTGATTTACGTACTGATTTCAAGAAATACTACAAAACTAAAATAATAAAGTGACTATGCTATTGGCATAGGATAGACATATGGATAAATGAAACAGAATAAAAGTTCCAGAAATATTCTATCACTTACATGGTCAGATTTTAACAAAGATGTCAAGGCAATTCAGTGGGGTAAGGGTAATCTTTTCAGCTAATGGTTCTGGAAAATTGGTTGTCTGGGTGCAAAACGTACTGGACCCTAAACCTTACATCACACCATATACCAAAATTAACTTAAGCTGGTTGACAAGACTACATCTATGAGCTATAGCTATACAAAGTCTAGAAGAAAACACAGCAGAAAATCTTTTGGGGAGCTATTCTAAATGACATTGTTTTCCTGATTTCCTTTTTGAAGTTCTCTTTGTTGGTGTAGAGGAATCCAACTGATTTTTATATGTTGATCTTGTATCCTGCTAATTTGCTGACTCCTATTAGTTCCAGTAGCCTTCTTATAGAATCTTTGGGGTTTTCTATGTATTGGATCATATCATCTGCAAATAGGGAAAGTTTTATTTCTTCCTTGCCAATTTGGACACCCTTTGTTTCCTTTTCTTGCCTTATTGCTTTAGCTAGGACTTCCAACATAATGCTGAGTAAGAGCGGTGATAAAGGGTGTCCTTATCTGGTTCCTTTTCTCAAGGGGAATGCTTTTTAGTATTTCTCCATTGAGACTAGCCTTGGCAGTTTGTTTTGTATAAATGCCTTCTATTATGTTGAGAAATTTCCCTTCTGTTCCTATTTTATTGGGAATTTTTATTAGGAATTTGACTTTATCAAATGCCTTTTCTACGCCAATTGAGATGATGATGTGATTCTTCTCTTTTATTTTATTTATATGGTGACTACATTGATTGATTTCTAATGTTGAACTGTCCTTGCAAACATGATATGAATTCCACTGGATCATTATATATTACTTTTTTGATACGACATTAAATTTTATTGGCTAGAATTTTGTTGAGAATTTTTGCATCTGTATTCACGAGGGATATTGTTCTGTACTTTTCTTTTTTTGTGGTATCTTTCCGTGGTTTTAGTATCAGGGTTATGCTGGCTTCATAGAATGAATTAGGGAGTAATCTTTCCTTTTCTATGCTCTGAAATACAGAATACCAAATGTAGCAAAAAATGCACAAACAGCAGAGACAAAATAGATAAATGGGACCTCCTAAAATTAAACATGTATGCTCATCAAAAGACTTCTCTAGGTGGAGCCAACATGATGCTATAGACAGACGCACCATGCCCTCCGTCTGCAGCAAAGAGCTGAAAAACTAAGTAAAACAGATACAAACATCAGTCCTGGAACTCTAAGTGTCAAATGAATGGATAAAGAACTTGATTAAGCACCGAATGGAATAAGAAATGACAGAGAACAGAGAAGGAGGAAAGCTACAGAATGGAAGTCCCCTACAGGCTAACAACGCACAGATTCATCATCTTGGACTACAGCCACCAAGGAACACAGACAGGGAGTATGGGAAGGCAACTTCACAGAGCCCCCAACAGGAGACAGAACACCCGTGAACCAGGGATACATGCTTTCCCACCCCCCACACTTCTTCCCTCTATATGGCTTCTGCCATTTTCCAATGGGCCACAGTCACTCAGCCAGAGAGACACCAGCTAACTGTCGCCTGGGTCTGCCCTGACCCAACCATCTGGCTCCTTCAGCACCATTTTTTTTTTGGTTATTGTTTTTTTTAATTTTTTTGGTTTCTTCTCTCTCTCTCCCTTCCTCCCCTCTTTTCCTTTCTCCTGCCCATCTAGCCCCATATGCCATCCCCTCCCCTTCTTGATGGGCTGTGCCACACTGCTTGGCTAGGGAGCCACGGCACATAGCCTCCCCAGGTCCATGCCATCACCACTGGCAGGCTAGTCAGTGCCATTCTTCTCTGTCTGTCACTTCCTTACTTCCCTTTCTCCCACTCACCTAGCCCTGTGAGCTGCCCCCACCCTTTCTCGATGGATGGTATTGTACCATGTGGCTAAAGAGCCACTGGAACACATCCTCCCCAGATCCATACTGCCTCCACTGTCCGGCTCCTTCAGTGAGACATTTCTGTTGTTGTTCATTTTTGTTCTGTTTCTTCTCTCTCTTTTTCTTTCCTTTCCTTTCTCCAGCCCACCTAGCCCCCTGTGCTGTCCCTGCCCCATCTTGACAGGCTGTGCTGTACCACGTGGTTAGAAAGTCACCAGCACACAGCCTCTCCAGGTCTGTGCCACCCCCACTGGCCCACTCCCTCAGTGCCATATTTTTTGGTTGGTTGGTTGGTTTGTTTTGCTTTGTTTTTTTGTTTTGCTTTTTTT
>NW_004443956.1:15827515-15862306 GCF_000243295.1 Trichechus manatus latirostris | reverse complement strand
TAGGGTTTCAGGATTGTTGATTCTCTGTTTGGCTTAGTTTTTCGGATCTTTGTTGTGGAGGGACGGCGTGGTGCTTCTGCCTAGACCGCCATCTTGCCGGAGTCCCTACTACTTCTTGAAGGGCTGTGCTGCACTGCTCAGCTAGAGAGTCATTAGTGAACAGCCTTCCTGGGTCTGCGGCACCATTACCAACTGGCTCCCTCAGCACCATTTGTTTGTTTGCTTTGGTTCTAGTTTTTTTCTTTTCTTTAATTCTTTTTTGTTGTTGTTGTTGTTATTATTATTGTTTCATCTCTCTCTCCCTTGCTTCCTTTCCTTTCTCCCACCCACCTAGCCCTGTGCACTGCCCCCAACCCCTTCTCATTGGCCTGTGCTGTATCGCTCGGCTAGAGAGCCTCTGGCCCATGGCCTCCCCAGGTCTGCACCACTCCCACAGGCTGATTCCCTCAGCACCATATTTTTTATTTTTCTTTATCTTTCCCCTTCTCATTTTTCCTTCTCCATCCCACCTAGCTCTGTGCTACCTCTGTTCTTTCCTGACAGGCCATGCCACACTGTCTGGCAAGAGAGACATCAGCTCATCATCACCTCAATTCTACCCCACACCCAACAGGTGGCTCCTCCAGAAATATACTTTGTTGTTGTTGTTGTGGCTGTTTTTGGTTTCTTTTGTTTGTTTCCTTTCTCTCTTTCCCATCTTTAGTTTCCTTTCTCTGCCCAACTAGCTCTGTGCGCTGCCTATGCACATTCTTGACAGGCTGTGCCACTGTACCACTCAGCTAGAGAGCCACTAGCACACAGCCCTGCTGGGTCTGCCACACCCCCACATGCCTAATCCTACTGCACTGCCATTTTATTTACTGTTTTTTTTCCTTATTTTCTTTTTTCTACTTCTGTTTCTCTCTCTTCTTTCTCTCACTCACTTAGCTCCACACATCATATCCTCTTCCTTCCCTCCTGCCTATCTGCACCATGTTCAAAGTGCTGCACCCCCAAGCAGCACCAGTGTGGACCACAGACCCCTGGACTCAAACCTGCACTGTTCCCTGGCCCTGCCCTGTTGGCCACAGTTATGATCTGTCCCCACCCCTCATCCCTGCTGGAGATGCCCTGCTGCACCATAGCTTAGCAATGGGCCCTGCCCACCTGGACAAAGTGGAGAAAAGTATCATTCCCACAGATAAGCAAGCAACAAAACACGCCCAGCCTACCTTCCCAGACATAACAAAATAAAACAAAAAAGCAGGATGAAACAAACAAATCTGCAATTAATAAAAGAAGAAAATAATTCCTGAATGTCCCAGAGACAGCAGACAATATCAAAACATACGGGGGGAAAAAAAAAAAAAAAGGACTGGATGGCTCAGGAAACCAAACAAACAAACAAAAAACACCAGATAACCTTTCAATAGAAGAAAAGTCACTGGAACTATCTGATAGGGAATTCAAAACTATAATATTCAGGGCTGTCCAAGAGATTAGGAAGGAGATGAAGGAAAATGCACAAAAAATAAAGGAAAAAATAATGGAAAATACAGACAAAATCAGGGAAAACACAGACAAAGCAATGGGAAAATTCAGGAAAATAATACAGGAACAAAATGTCAAAATAAATAAACAACTAGACTCCATAAAAAACAGCAATTAGAAATTCAAAACACAAGCAACAAGATTTCAGAAATGGACAGTGCAATAGAAGGTTTTAGGAGCAAATTTGAAACAATGGAATACAGGATCAGTGTAATTGAAGATAAATCCTTGGATACCACTTTGAGGAAAAATCAGAGAAAAGAATGAAGAAAACTGAAGAAACCCTGAGAGCGATGTAGGATACAATCAAAACTAAAAACTTGCATGTGATCAGAGTTGTAGAACAGGGGAGAAAACAGAAAACACAGAGAGGATCATTAAAGGTTTGTTGACAGAAAACTTCCTTAATATCATGAAAGATGAAAAGCTGACCACCCAAGAAGCTCAACGAACTGCAAATAGGATAGAACTCAAAAGAAAATCATGAAGGAGTATCATAATCATGCTGGCTAAAGCCAAAGACAATGAAAAAATCCTGAGAGCAGCTTGAGAAAAATGAAAAGTCACATACAAAGGGGAAACAATAAGACTAAGCTCTTATTACTTTGCAGAAACCATACAGGAAAGAAGGCAATGGGATGACATATATAAAACCTTGAAAGAAAAAAATTGCCAACCAAGAATAACATACCCTGAAAAACTCTCACTCAAATATGATGGTGAAATTAGGAAATTTCCAAATAAACATAAATTAAAGAAATATGTAAAAACCAAACCAAATTTACAAGAATTATTAAAGGGAGTCCTTTAGTTAGAGAACCAACAACATTAGACAACAATGTGAATCTAGGACACAGGACATCATCAGCCAGATACCAACCTAGGTAATGAACCCTCAAAGATAAAACAAAACTGAAATATTTACAACAGGGAACCAGAAAGGTCAATCTGTAAATGATGACAACATCAGAACAATAAAAGGAGGAATAAATGGTGTAAGTATAGAACTTCCTAATGGAGAGGAAGTCAAGGCGATATCAGGTAATAAAAGACTGGTATAAACTTAGGAAGATTGGGGTAAATTTCAAGGTAACCACAAAGAAAGTTAACAAACCTACTCATCACAATAAAGAAGAAAAACATAAAGTCTCAATAAACACAAAATCTACAAAAACAAGAAAAATGAAAAAAAAATCCACGAACAAAAGGAATTTAGAACAGGAGAATAAGAGGAACAAAGAAAATGCCAGCACCACACACACACACACACACACACACACACACACACACAAAAAAAAAGCACTACAAAATGACAGCAATAAACTCACACCTATCAATAATCACACTGAACGTAAATGGCTTCAATGTACCCATAAAGAGACAGAGAGTGACAGAATGGATTAAAAAAACAGGACCTATCAATATGCTGTCTACAAAAGAAACATCTTAGAAACAAAGACATAAATATATTAAAATTCAAAGGATGGAAAGAAATATATCAAGCAACCAAAAAAGAGCAGGGATGGCAATACTATCTCAGATAAAATAGACTTTAAAACAAAATCCATCATAAAAGACAAGGAAGGACATTATATAATGATTAAAGGGGCAATGTAACGTGAGGACATAAGCATAATAAATAGCTATGCATCAAATGACAGGGCTCCAAATTACATAAAACAAACTGTAACAGCACTGAAAAGAGATTGACAGTTTTACAATAACCGTAGGAGACTTCAACACACCACTCTTGGTAAAGGACAGAACATCTAGAAAAAAACTCAGCAAAGATACAGAAGATCTAAAGGCCACAATCAACCAACCTGACATCATAAACATATATAGAACACTCCACCCAACAGCAGCAAAGTACACTTTCTTTTCCAAAGCTCATGGAACATTCTCCCGAATAGACCACATCTTAGGCCACAAAGCAACTCTCAACAAAATCCAAAACATTGAAATAATACAAAGCATATTGTCTGATTACGACGCCATAAAAGTAGAAATTAATAACAAGAATAGCAAGGAAAAAAATCATATACACAGAAACTGAATAACACTTCGCTTAAAAACCCCTCGGTAATAGCAGAAATCAAAGATGGGATTAAAAATTTCTAGAAGCAAATGAGATTTAAAACACATCTACCAAAATATTTGGGACACAGCAAAGGCAGTGCTCAGAGGTCAATTTCAAGCAATAGATGCACACAACAAAAAAGAAGAAAGGGACAAAATCAACAAGTTAGCTATACAACTCAAACAAATAGAAAGAGAACAGCAAAAGATGCCCACAGCCACCTGAAGAAAGGAAATAATAAAGATAAGAGCAGAAATAAATGAAATAGAGAATAGAAAAACCATAGAAAGAATCAACACAATCTGAAGTTGGTTCATTGAAAGGATCAGCAAAACTGATGAACCATTGCCAAACAGACAAAAGAAAAACAGGAGAGTATGTGAATAACCCAAATAAGAAATGAAATGGGGGACATTTCATCAGATTGAACTGAAATAAAAAGGATCATAACAGAGTACCATGAGAAACTATACTCCAACAGATTTGAAAATCTGGAGGAAACGGACAAATTTCTAGAACACACGACCTACCTAAACAACACAAACTGAGGTTGAAAATCTGAACAAACCCATAACAAGAGAAGAGATTGAAAGGGTAATAAAAAAGAAACTCTCTCACCCCAAAAAAAGCCCTGGCCCAGATAGCTTCATAGGATCATTCTACCAAACATTCAGAGAAGAGATTACACTAGTACTATTCAAACTATTTCAGAACATGGAAAAGGAAGGGATTCTTCTGAATTCATTCTATAAAGCCAGCATAACCAAAATACCAAAACCAGGCAAAGACACCACAAAAAAGAAAATTATACACCAGTATCTCTCATGAATATAGATGCAAAAATTCTCAACAAAATTCTTGCCAATAGAATTCAGCATCATATCAAAAAAATAATCCAACCAAATGGGATTCATACCAGGTATGCAAATATGGTTCAGCATTAGAAAATCAATCAACGTAATCCACTACATAAATAAAAGAATCACATGGTCATTTCAAACGATGCAGAAAAGGCATTCAACAAAGTCCAACAACAATTCCTGATAAAAACTCTCAACAAAATAGGTATAGAGGGGAAATTTCTCAACATAATAAAGGACACCTATACAAAAGCAACAGTGAATGTCATTCTTAATGGAGAGAGGCTGCAAATATTCCCCCTTGGAACAGGAACAAGACAAGGATGTCCTTTATCACCACTCCTATTTAACACTATGCTGGAAGTCCTTGCTAGACCAATAATGGAAGAAAAAGAAATAAAGGGCATCCAAACTGCTAAGAAAGAAGTAAAACTATCCCTGTTTACGAATGACATGGTACTATACATAGAAAACTCAAAAACTCCACAAGAAAACTATTGGAACTAATAGAAAGATTCAGCAGAGTAGCAGGCTACAAGATAAACATACAAAAATTAGTTGGATTCCTATATACCAATAAAGAGAACTACGAAAAGGAAATCAGGAAGGCAATATCGTTTACAATAGCCCCTAAAAAAATAAAATACTAAGGAACAAATCTAACCAGGGATGTAAAAGACCTATACAAAGAAAATTACAAGACACTACTGCAAAAACCAAAAGAGAGCTACATAAATGGAAAAATACCATGCTCATGGATAGGAAGACTCAACCTTGTGAAAATGTCAATTCTCCCCAAAGCAGTCTACAAATACAATACAATCCTGATCCAAATTCCAATCGCTTTTTTGAATGAGAGGGAGAAACAAATCACCAACTTCATATGGAAAAAGAGGCCCCGGATAAGTAAAGTATTACAGAAGAAGAAGAACAAAGTGGGAGCCCTCACATTACCTGATTTTAGAAACTATTATACCACCACGGTAGTCAAAACAGCCTGGTACTGGTACAACAATGGATACATAGACCAATGGAACAGAATTGAGAATCCAAATGTAAATTCATCCACCTATGAGCAGCTGATATTTGACAAGGGCCCAAAGGTGGTTAAATGGGGAAAAGACAGTCTCTTTTACAAATGGTGCTGGCATAACTGGATATCCATCTGCAAAAAATGAAACAAGACCCATACCTCACACCATGCACAAAAACTAACTCAAAATGGATCAAATACCTAAATATAAAATCAAATATGATAAAGATCATGGAAGAAAAAATAGGGACAATGCTAGGAACCCTAATACATAGCATAAACAGAATACAAACCATAAGTAACAATACACAAACACCATAAGAGAAACTAGATAAATTGGGAGCTCCTAAAAATCAAACACTTATGCTCATCAAAAGGCTTCACCAAAAGAGTCAAAAGACAACCTACAAACTGAGAAAAAAATTTGGGGTATGACAAATCCAATCAGTGTCCAATCTTTAAAATCTACAAGATACTGCAAAACCTCAACAACAAAAAGACAAATAACCCAATTAAAAAATGGGCAAAGTATATGAACAGGCAGTTCACCAAAGAAGACATTCAGGCAGCTACCATATACATGAGGAAATGCTCATGCTCATCAGCCATTAGAGAAATGCAAATGAAAACTACAATGAGATACCATCTCACCCCAATAAGGCTAGCATTAATCCAAAAAACACAAAACAATAAATGCTGGAGAGGTTGCAGAGAGACTGGAACACTTATATACTGTTGGTAGAAATGTAAAATGGTACAACCACTTTGGAAATCGATTTGGCACTTCCTTACAAAGCTAGAAATAGAAGTATCATACGATCCAGCTATCCCCTTCCTTGGAATATATCCTAGAGAAATAAGAGCCGTCACATGAATAGATATATGCACACTCATGGTCATTGCAGCACTGTTCACAATAGCAAAAAGATGGAAACAACCTAGGCGCCCATCAACAGACGAATGGATAAACAAATTATGGTATAGTCACACAATGAAATACTATGCAATGATAAAGAACACGGGTGTATCAGAAACATCTCATAACCTGGATGAATCTGGAAGACATTATGCTGAGTGAATTTAGGCAGCCACAAAAAGACAAATATTGTATGAGACCACTATTATAAAAACTCAAGAAAAAGTTTAAACACTGAAAAGAACATTCTTTGATGGTTATGAGGGTGGGGAGGGAGGGAGAGGGGTATTCTCTAACTAAATAGTAGATCAGAGTTATCTTAGGTGAAGGGAAGGACAACACACAATATAGGGGAAGTCAGCACAACTGGACTAAACCAAAAGCTAAGAAGTTTCTTGAATACAACCAAATACTTCGAGGGACAGAGTAGCAGGGGTAGGACTCTGGGGACCATGGTTTCAGGGGACATATAGGTCAATGGGCATAACGAAGTTTATTAAGAAAATGTTCTGCATCCCATTTTGGTGAGCAGTGTCTGGAGGTCTTAAAAGCTAGAAAGTGGCCATCTAAGATGCATCAATTGGTCCCAACCCACCTGGAGCAAAGGAGAATGAAGAACACCAAAGATGTAAAGAAAATATTAGCCCAAGAGACAGAAAGAGCTACATAAACCAGAGACTCTATCAGCCTGAGACCAGAAGAACTAGATGGTTCCCGCCTACCACCAACGACTGCCCTGACAGGGAATACAAGAAAGTCCCTGATGGAGCAGGAGAAAAGTGGGGTGCAGGACTCAAATTCTAGTAAAAGGACCAGACTTAATGGTCTAACAGAGACTGGAGGGACCCCAGAAGACATAGCCCCCAGACTCTCTGTTAGCCCAGAACTGAAATCATTCCCGAAGCCAACTCTTCAAACACAGATTAGACTGGACTATAAGAGATAAAATGATACTGGTGAAGAGAGTGCTTCTTAGCTCAAGTAGATACATGAGCTTAAATGGGCAGCTCTTGTCCAGAGGAGAGATGAGAAGGCAAAAATGGACAGGAACTGGTTGAATGGACACGGGAAATCCGTGGTGGAAAGGAGGAGTGTGCTGTCACATTATAGGGAGAGCAACTAGGGTTACATAACAGTGTATAAATTTTTGTATGAGAAACTAACTTGAACTGTAAACTTTCACTTATAGCACAATAAGAAAAAACAGGCTAGTAGACCATATTTATATAAACAACATGATTGCAATTATGTTTTAAGATTATAAAAAATACCAATTAAAACATTAAAAATAAATAAATAAAAATGAAAAATGGGTAAAGAATATGAACAGACATTTAACCAAAGAACACATTCAGGTAGCTAACAAACACATGAGGAAATGCTCGTCATCACTAGCCATTAGAGAAAGGCAAATCAAAACTACAATGAGATACCATCTCACCCAACATTACTATCATCACTCAAAAAAGAAAAGAAAAGAACAAATGTTGGAAAGGGTGCAGGGATACTAGAACTCTTATGCACTATGGTGGGAATGTAAAATGGAACAACCATTTTGGAAAACGACATGGTGATTTCTTAAAAAGCTAGAAAGAGAAATAGCATATGATCCAGCAATCTCACACCTAGGAATATATCCTAGAGAAATAAGAGCCGCTACCAGAATAGACATATGGACACTCATGTTCCTTACAGTATTATTCACAATAGTAAAAAGATGGAAACAACCTAAGTGCTCATCAACAGATGAATGGAAAAACATATGCACACCCATTATTTAAATAGCAAAAATAGAAACAATGTAAATGCCCATAAACAGATGAATGGATCAACAAACTGTGGTGCATACATGCAATGGATTACTACACAACAATAAAGAATAATGAAGAATCCCCAAAACATCTCACAACACTGAAGAATTTGGAGGACATTATGCTGAGTGAAATAAGTCAATCAGAAAAGGACAAATATTGTATGAGACCACTATTATAAAGAAACAAGAAAAGGTTTTACACTGAAAAAACAACAACACTGTTGTTGTACACTGTTGAAAACAACAACAACAAACCTTTCTTTGAAGGTAACCAGGAATGGGAGGAAGGGAGGGAAATTACCAAATAGACAGAAGACGTGTTAATTTTTTTTGAAAGGAAAAGCAGTGTACAATATGGGAGAAGTCAGCAAAACATGACCAAGGCACCAAAGGACACTGAGAGGAACACAAGAACAATGGACAACAATAGTAATTTCTATAGTATAGAGAATCCTGCAACAATAGTATTAATAAACATTAATTTACAAATGGATACATAGCTAGAGAAATATGACAAGAGATGTGGGAGGGTATAAGGGAACATACCTGTCATAGATTGAATCGTGTACCCCAAAAATATGCATTTCAACTTGACTAGGCCATGATTCCCAGTATTGTGTGATTGTCCACCATTTTGTCATCTGATATGATTTTTCTATGCGCTGTAAATCCTGACTGTATGATGTTAATGAGGTGGAATAGGTGACAGTTATGTTAATGAGGCAGGACTCAATCTACAATATTGGATTTTGTCTTGAGCCAATCTCTTTTGAGATATAAAAGAGAGAAGTGAGCAGAGAGACAGGGGAACCTCATACCATCAAGAAGGCAGTGCCGGGAGCAGAGCACATCCTTTGGGCCTGGGGTTCCTGTGTGAAGAAGCTCCTAGTCCAAGGGAAGATTGATGAGAAGAACCTCCCTCCAGAGCTGACAGAAAGAGAAAGTCTTCCTCTGGAGCTGGTGCCCTGAATTTAGACTTGTAGCCTACTGGACTGTGAGAGAATAAATTTCTCTTTGTTAAAGCCATCCACTTGTGGTATTTTTGTTACAGCAGCACTAGATAACTAAGACAACACCCATCTGCAGATATAGCTTTGGTGGTGGATATTTCTACATACATAACTGTAGGTGATGTCTATATATCAATATAGACAATAGTGCACACAAGGGCCACAGTCAAGGCAACTTCTTAGACATAACCAAACATCCCGTGGGATGAAGTTCCCGGGCTCAAAGACAAAGGACCATATACTCAGGGTCTACGTCAATTGGCATAACTTAGGTCATGAAGACAAAGCTCTGCATCCTACTTTGATGGGTAGCATCTAGGGTCTTAAAAGCTTTACAGGAGGCCATCTAAGATACAACTATGGTCTTTTACTATTAGGAGCAAAAGAGAATTAAGAAAACCAAAGACCCAAGGGAGCAACTAGTCCAAAGGACCTACACAATCCCAAGACCAGAAGAACTAGATGGTGCCCAGCTATCACACTACTGACTGCTCTGACTGAGATCACAACAGAAGGTCCCAGACAAAGCAGGAGAAAAATCAGCAAAACAAAAAGTCAAATTCACATAATAGACTAGACTTACTTGTCTGATGGAGACTGGAGGAACTCTAAGATTATGGCCCTAAGACACCCTTCTGAACCAGAACTGAAGCCATTACTGGAGTCTACCTTGCAGCCAAACCAAAGACAGGCCCATAAAATAAACAATAACACCAGAGAGGAACGTGTTCCTTAGAAAAATCTATTATATGAGATCAAATAGGCAACATTTGCACAAAAGGAAAGATAATAATGTAGGAAGGGGTAGAAATTCAGGATGAAAGGAAACAGGGGACCTAGGATGGAAATGGGGGGAGGGCAGGCACAGAGTGGGAAAAGGAACCAATGTCATGGAACACATTGTGTACAAACTATCAAATGGGAAACTAATTTGCTTTGTAAACTTTCACTTAATACACAATAAAAATAAAATAAAATAAATGAAAAACCAAGCCACAGACTGAGAAAAATATTTTCAAATCGTATATCTGAAAGAGAACTTGTACCAGAATATTTAAGGAACTCTTATAACTCAATAATAAGGCAAACAGCCAGATTTTCGTAATGGTAAAATATTTAAACACACACTTCACTAAAGAAGACATACAGATGGCCAATAAACACATGAAAACATGCTCAACATCATTACCTAAAAGGAAAATGCAAATTGAAAACATAATGGGATATCACTACAGACCCACTAAACCAAAAAACCTGTTGCCGTAGAGTTGATTCCCACTAGAGTGGCCAAAATTAAAATGACTGACGCTACTGAATGTAGATTATGATGAAATTAAAACTCTCATACACTTTTGGTGAGATTGCAAAATTATACAACCACTTAGAAAAACAATTTGACAATTTTGCATAAAGTAAAACAGATGCTTGCTATATGGTCCAGCAATCCTCTATTTACATAGAGGAGAAGAAATTAAAACTTATCTCCACATAAGGATTTGTATGTGAATGTTCATTTCACCTTTATTAATTATAGCCAAACCCTGAAAAAATACAAATGTTCATCAGCTGGTGAGTGAATAAACAAATTGTTATATATTCATACAAGGCAATACTGATCAGCAATAAAAAGAATGAATGAATGGATGAATCTCAAAAATATCTTCTTGAGTGGAAGAGGCCAGACACAAAAGACCACAAGCTGTATGATTCCATTATTTAAATATTCTAGAACGGGTTAAAATTACAGTGATAGAAAAGCAAATCAATGGTTGCCAGGGACCAGGTGGCATGGGGAGGGAATTGACTGCATAATGACAAGAAAATTTTGTAGGTAATGAAAATATTCTATATCATGATTGTGCTGTTGGTTACACAATTGTATACATTTTTCAAAACTCATCAAATTATATACTAAAATTTAATAATTTTATTGTGTATAAGTTGCACCTCAATTAAATTGACTTAAAAAAAGAAACTCCTAGTAAGGGTAGAGGAGCTCTGGTGGTGCAGTGGTTAAGAGCTCAGGCTGCTAGCCAAAAGATAGGCGGTTTGAATCCACCAGCAGCTCCTTAAAAACCCTACGGAGTAGTTCTAGTCTGTCCTATTGGGTCGCTATAAGTAGGAATCCACTTGACAGGAATGGGTTTGGTTTTTTAGTTTTTAGTAAGGGTAGAAAGGAAAGCCCGGGTGGACAAGGGTGACCCACACAAGCTGTGAGTTACTGTAACAAGGCCCTAGAGGCAGAAGTTCTGATGGAGCCCTTCCTCAGTCCAGCACAGTGGGAAGGAGGCACTGGGTTATGGTGAGCAAAGGAGAAAACCAGGGAGGTAGTCAAGCTTCATAAGAGACCAGAGATTAGCCTAGGTTTGTTAGATTTTAAACCCTGCAAGAAAAGTGATGCAATTCAGTTATTGATCAACAAATAAATTATGAACACATTTTTTTTGCAATAAGATTATTTCTTCCTTGCAAAGATATATCATAGAAGTTCTTGTTTCAGAGACAAATGAAGGCACTTGATCGCCTCTCGATGCTACCTGACACAAAAAATCTACACTGAATGCAGATGTTGTAGAAAACTCTGAGCAGGAATTCTCAAAGAAAAAGAATTTGGTAAAGAATTTCTTCATTCTGGCAAGTCTCGTTCAAGAGCAGGCTTTTTCAGTCCCTCTGAGAATCACTGCTACAAGAAAGTGCTGATATATATGGAAATTAATCTTATCTCAGGTCTAGACAGAAAAAACACATTGAGACCCACTGTCCAGTGGGATTAAGATTCTAACCCTGTGTATTGCTATGTACCAAGTGGTACAAACCTTACATGCCTCCGGTCCAGCTGGGTATGCTCTTTTGATGAAAACCAGAGCTTTCTATGCATGCATAATGCCACAGTGGTTTTTGAAAATGCCGATCTGGTAATGAGCCAGGAGCCTAATGACTTGACAAAGAATAATTTGACGGAGATCCTGTGTGCAGAAATAAAAATTAAAAGAGAAACTGAGGAACCAAGTGAGCAAGGCTTAGGCAAAGAGCTAGGATAACTTAAAACTTGAATCACAGGATCTGAGACAATCTTTGGATCCTAAAACTGGAGGCCCTCCAGAAATCACTTGGTCCAGCTTCCTGTCTGCGTTCACTTATTCTTTCATCCATCCAGTCACTGAGCATTTACTGAGCACATACTCTGAGCCAAGCACTGTTTAGAACGTGGTGGATAGAACAGGGATTGGGGCAGAAGTGGGTCTTTTTCTGTTTGTTTATTTAATTGGGCTTTAAGTGAAAGTTCACAGTTCAAGTTAATTTCTCATACAAAAATTCATACACATATTGTTTTGTAACATTAGTTGCAATCCCCACAATGTGACAGCACACTCCCCTTTCCACTCTGGGTTCCTTGTGTCTATTCAACCAGTTCCTGTCCCTTCCTGCCTTCTTATCCTGCCTACAGACAGAAGCCACCCATTTGGTTTTGTGCATCTGATTGAAGGAAGAAGCACACTCCTCATGTGTATTATTCTTTGTTCTATAGTCCTGTGTAATCTTTGTCTGAAGAGTGGGCTTCCGGAATGGTTTCAGTTCTAAGTTAACAGAGTGTCCGGGTGCCATAGTTTCAGGGGTTCCTCCAGTATCTGTCACGCCATTAAGTCTAGTAATTTTACCTGAATTTGAGTTCTACTCTGCAATTTTCTCCCACTCTGTCTGGGACTGTCTGTTGTGTTCCCTATCAGGGCGATCACTGGTGGTAGCCAGACCTCATCTAGTTCTTCTGGTCTCAAGCTGGTGGAGTCTCTCGTTTATGTGGCCCTTTCATCTCTTGGGCTAATATTTTCTTTGTGTCTTTTGTGTTCTTCATTCTCCTTTGCTCCAAGTGGTTGGGACCAATTGATGCATCTTAGATGGCTGCTTGAAAGCTTTTAAGACCCCAGATGCCACTCATCAAAGTGGGATGCAAAACATTTTCTTAATAAACTTTATTATGCCAATTGACCTAGATATCCCCCAAAACCATGGTCCCCAGGTCCCAGCCCCAGCTAATCTATCCCTCAAAATGCATATGTTCAGGAAACGTCTCAGCTTTTGCTTTGGTCCAGTTGTGCTGACTTCCCCTGTATTGTGTGTTGTCACTCCGTTCACCGAAGATGATCCTTGTCTAACGTCTAGTTAGTGAATTTCCCTCACTCTCCCTCCCCTTGTAACCATCAAAGAATGCTTTCTTCTGTGTTTAAACCTTTTCTTTGGTTCTTATAATTGTGGTCTCATTGACTAATTTCACTCAGATTAATGCCCTCCAGATTCATCCACTTTGTGAGATGTTTCGCAGATTCATCATTGTTCTTTATCATTGCATAGAATTCCATGGTGTCTATGTACCATAATTTGTTTATCCATTTGTCTGTTGATGGGCACCTAAGTTGTTTCCACCTTTTTGCTATTGTGAACAATGCTGCAATGAACATGGGTGTACATATGTCTATTTGTGTGACAGCTCTTATTTCTCTAGGATATATTCCAAGGAGGGTGATTGCTGGATCCTATGGCACTTCTTCATGATAGAATTTTGCAAGACCAATGACTTCTTCATTGCAAATACCTTTTTTCACCAACATAAATGGCAACTATACACATGAACCTCACCAGATGGAATACACAGGAATCAAATCGACAACATCTGTGGAAAGAGACAATGGAAAAGCTCAGTATCATCAGTCAGAAGAAGGCCAGGGGCCAACTGCAGAACAGACTGTCTGTTGCTCATATGTAAGTTCAAGGTGAAACTGAAGAAAATTAGAACAAGCCCATGAAAGTCTAAGTACGACCTTGAGTATATCCCACCTGAAATTAGAGACCATCTCAAGAACAGATTTGACACCTTGAACACTAATGGCCAAAGACCAGATGATTTAGGGAATGACATTAAGGACATCATACATGAAGAAAGTAAGAGGTCATTAAAAAGACAGGAAAGAAAGACAAGACCAAAACCGATGTCAGAAGAGACTTTGAAAGTTGCTTTTGAACATCAAGTAGCTAAAGCAAAAGGAAGAAATGATGAAGTAAAAGAACCAAACAGAAGATTTCAAAGGGCAGCTCAAGAAGATAAAGTAAAGTATTATAATGACATGTACAAAGAGCTGGATATAGAAAACCAAAAGGGAAGAACATGCTCAGAATTTCTCAAGCCGAAAGAACTGAAGAAAAAATTCAAGACTCAAGTTGCAATAGTGAAGGATTCTATGGCGAAAATAGTAAATGACAGAGGTAGCATCAAAAGAAGATGGAAGGAATACACAGAGTCATTATACCAAAAAGAATTGGTCAATGTTCAGCCATTTCAAGAGGTAACAAATGGTCAGGAACTGATGGTATTGAAGGAAGAAGTCCAAGCTGCACTGAAGGCGTTGGGGAAAAACAAGGTTCCAGGAATTGACAGAGTATCAATTGAGATGTTTCAACAAATGAATGCAGCACTGGAAGTGCTCACTTGTCTATACCAAGAAATTTGGAAGACACCTACCTGGCCAACCGACTGGAAGAGATCCATATTTATGCCTATTCCCAAGAAAGGTGATCCAACAGAATGAGAAAATTATCGAACAATATCATTAATATCACATGTAAGTAAAATTCTGCTGAAGATCATTCAAAAGCAGCTGCAGCAGTATATCGACAAGGAACTGCCAGAAATTCAAGCCAGATTCAGAAGAGGACGTGGAACTAGGGATATCATTGCTGATGTCAGATGGATCTTGGCTGAAAGCAGAGAATATCAGAAAGATGTTTACCAGTGTTTTATTGACTATACAAAGACATTCGACTGTGTGGATCATAACAAATTATGGATAACATTGCGAAAAACGGGGATTCCAGAACACTTAATTGTGCTCATGAGGAACCTGTATATTCACAATAGGAAGTTGTTCAAACAGAACAAGCGGACACTGTGTAGTTTAAAGTCAGGAAAGATGTGTGCCAAGATTGTATCCTTTCACCATACCTATCCAATCTGTATGCTGAGCAAATAATCTGAGAAGTTGGACTATATGAAGAAGAATGAAGCATCAAGATTGGAGGAAGACTCATTAACAACATGCTTGCATTATGCAGATGACACAACCTTGCTTGCTGAAAGTGAAGGGGACTTGAAGCACTTACTGATGAAGATCAAAGACCACACAGCCATCAGTATGGATTACACCTCAACATAAAGAAAACAAAAGTCCCCACAACAGGGCCAATAAGCAACATCATGATCAACGGCAAAAAGATTGAAGTTGTCAAGGATTTTATTTTACTTGGATCCACAGTCAATAACTATGGAAGCAGCAGTCAAGAAATCAAAAGACGCATTGCATTGGGTAAATCTGCTGCAAAAGACCTTTTTAAAGTGTTGAAAAACAAAGATGTCACCTTGAAGACTAAGGTGCGCCTGACCCAAGCCATGGTATTTTCAATCACCTCATATGCATACAAAAGCTGGACAATGACTAAAGAAGACTGAAGAAGAATTGGTGCCTTTGAATTGTGGTATTGGTGAAGAATATTGAATATCCCATAGACTGCCAAAAGAACAAACAAATCTGTCTTGGAAGAAGTACAACCAGAATACTCCTTAGAAGCAAGGATGGCGAAACTATGTCTCACATACTTTGGACATGTTATCAGGAGGGGTCAGTCCCTGGAGAAGGATATCATGTTTGGTAAAGCAGAGGGTCAGTAAAAAAGAGGAAGACCCTTGGCGAGATGGATTGACACAGTGGCTGCAACAATGGGCTAAAGCATAACAATTGTGAGCATGGTGCAGGACCAAGCAGTGTTTTGTTCTGTAGTACACAAGGTCGCTATGAGTCGGAACCAACTCCATGACACCTAACAACAACAACAACATGGTACTTCTATTTCTAGCTTTTTAAGGAAGCATCAAATCATTTTTCAAAGTGGTTGTACCATTTTACATTACCACCAGCAGTGTATATGTTCCAGTCTCTCTACAACCTCTCCTACATTTATTATTTGTGTTTTTTGGATTAGTGCCAGCCTTGTTGGGGTGAGATGGTATCTCATTGTAGTTTTGATTTGCATTTTTCTAACGGTAATGATGGTAAGCATTTCCTCATGTGTCTGTTATCTGCCTGAGTGTCTTCTTTGGTGAACTGGCTGTTCATATCATTTACCCATTTATAAACTGGACTATTTGCCTTTTTGTTGTTGAGATTTTGCAGTCTCTTGTAGATTTCAGAAATTAGACCCTTACCAGATATGCCTTAGCCAAAATTTTTTTCTCAGGCAGTAGGTTATCTTTTTACTGTTTTGGTGAAGTCTTTTGATGAGCATAGTGTTTGATTTTTAGGAGCTCCCAGTTATCTAGTTTCTTTTCTGGTGTTTGTGCATTGTTAGTTATGGTTTGTATACTCTTTATGCCATGTATTACGGCCCCTAGTGTTGTCCCTATTTTTCTTCCATAATATTTACCATTTTAGATTTTATATCTAGGTCTTTGATCCATTTTGAGTTAGTTTTTGTACATGGTGTAAGGTATGGGTCTTGTTTCATTTTTTGCAGATGGATATCCAGCTATGCCAGCACCATTTGTAAAAGAGACTGTCTTTTCCCCATTTAATGGACTTTGGGCCTTTGTCAAATATCAGCTGCTCACAGGTGGATGAATTTATGTCTGGGTTCTCAATTCTGTTCCATTGGTCTATCTATCTGTTATTGTACCAGTACCAGGCTGTTTTGACTACTGTGGCAGTATAATAGGTTCTCAAATTAGGTAGTGTGAGGGCTCCCACTTTTTTCTTCTTCTTGAGTAACGCTTTGCTTATTCGGGACCTCTTCCCTTTCCATATGAAGTTGGTGATTTGTTTCTCTATCTCATTAAAAAAATGTCATTGGAATTTGGATTAGGATTGCATTGTATCTGTAGATTGCTTTGGGTAGAATTAATATTTTCACAATGTTGAGTCTTCCTATCCATGAGCGTGGTATGTTTTTCTGCTTAAGCAGGTCTCTTTTGGTTTCTTGCAGTAGTGTCTTGTAGTTTTCATTGTACAGGTCTTCTACATCTCTGGTTAGGTTTATTTCTAAGTATTTTATTGTCTTGGGGGCTCTTGTAAATAGTATTGATTTGGTGATTTCGTTTTCAAAGTTCTCTTTGTTGGTGTAGAGGAATCCAACTGATTTTTGTATGTCCATCTTGTATCCTGATACTTTGCTGAAATCTTCTATTAGTTCCAGTAGTTTTCTTGTGGATTCTTTCGGGTTTTCTGTATGTAAGATCACATCATCTGCAAATAGGAATACTTTAACTTCTTCCTTACCAATTTGGATGTCTTTTTTTTTTTTTTTTTTTTCTTGCCTTATTGCTCTGGCTAAAACCTCTAGCACAATGTTGAATAAGAGTGATGATAAAGGGCATCCTTGTCTGGTTCTCATTTTCAAGGGGAACGCTTTCAGGCTCTCTCCATTTAGAATGATGTTGGCTGTTGGCTTTGTATAAATGTACTTTGTTATGTCAAGGAATTTCCCTTCTATGCCTATTTTGCTGAGATTTTTTTATCAGGAATGGGTGTTGGACTCTGTCAAATGCCTTTTCTACATCAATTGATAAGATCATGTGGTTCTTGTCTTTTATTTATGTGATGGATTACGTTCATCATTTTTCTCATGTTGAACCATTCCCGCATACCTGGTTTGAATCCCACTTGATCTTGATGAATTTTTTTTTTTTTTTGATATGCTGTTGAATTCTATTGGCTAGAATTTTGTTGAGGATTTTTGTGTCTATGCTCATGAGGGATATTTGTCTGCAATTTTTCTTTTTTTGTATGATATCATTATCTGGCTTTGGTATCAGGGTAATGCTGGCTTCACAGAATGAGTTCAGGAGTATTCCTTCCTTTTCTATGCTCTGAAATACCTTTAGCAGTACTGGTGTTAACACTTCTTTTCTCTGAAAGTTTGGTAGAATTCTTCAGTGAAGCTGTCTGGGCCAGGACTTTTTTTTTGTTGGGAATTTTTAAATTACCTTTTCAATCTCTTCTTTTGTTATGGGTTTATTTAGTTTTTCTACCTTGGTTTGTGTTAGTTTAGGTAGGCAGTGTGTTTCTAGAAATTTGTCCATTTCCTCTAGGTTTTCCAATTTATTGGAGTACAATTTTTCATAGCATTCTGTTATGATCCTTTTTATTTCAGTTGGGTCTGTTGTGATAGCCCCCATCGCATTTCTTATTCGGGTTATTTGCTTCTTCTCCTGTTTTTCTTTTGTCAGTTTGACCAATGGCTTATCCATTTTGTTGATCTTTTCAAAGAACAAACTTTTGGTCTTGCTGACTCTTTCAATTTTTTTTCTATTCTCTATTTCATTTGTTTCTGCTCTAATCTTCATTATTTCCTTTCTTCTGGTGCCCAAGGGTTTCTTTTGCTGCTAAAAGTGGGTCTTTTCCATTCAGAACATACTGCCAAGCAGGAGGGAGAGCAAATAAATAAATGTTTACAGCAATGTATCATGAATGCCATCGTGAGGAGTTGCTAGAGAACCTCAGAGTCGGAGGACTTAATGGAGCATTCTTGACAGATAAGGCCTCCTTGGAGAAGTAATATTTGTGCTGATATTAAGCAATTGGTAGTATTTGCTAACTGGGGGCGGTAGTGGATCAGTAGTTGAATTCTCACCTTCCATGTGGGAGACCTGTGTTTGATTACCAGCCAATATACCTCACATGCAACCACCATGGGTCAGTCGTTGGAGGCTTGCAGGTTGCTGTGATGCTGAACAGGTTTCAAGGGAGCTTCCAGACTAAGGTGGACTAGAAAGAAAGGCCTGGTGATCTACTTCTGAAAATCAGCCAATGAAAACCCTTTAGGTCACATGTTTCATTCCACAATGGATCGTGAAGATGGTGTAGGACCAGGTAGTGTTTTGTTCCATTGTGCATGGTGTTGCCATGAGTGGTGGGCTGACTCAATGGCAGCTAACAACAACACTAGTTTTTGTTGTTGTTGTTGAGAATATACACAGCAGAACATATACCAATTCAACAATTTCTACGTGTACAGTTCAGTGACACTGACTACATTCTTCAAGTAGCAACAACATGCATTTTGACAGGAGAAGGGCAAACAAAAGTGTTTTCCAGGCAGAAGGATTACCATGTGCAAAAGCCCAATTGGTAATAGGTATGTATCTTGTTTAATAACTGAAAGGAAGTCGGTGTGACTAAACCAAAAGCTCTAAGTAGGAGAGGGGTTATATAGGAGGTGGCAACAGTCAGAAAACCTTTCCAAAGCTGTCTTAAGGAGCTTGGATCTTAGCCTCAGAAAAATGGGAAGCCATTGAAGTGTTCTAAGAAAAGGAGGGCCATGGTCACATTTGTATTTTTTAAAGATTTCCTGGGGTGGCTATGAATTTTAATTAGGTCCATTTTACAGATAAAGCAACTGAGATACAAAACTCAAGTTCACGTGGCAAATGAATCTTCTATCCCAAACACTGCATTCAACAAATCCTAAAACCAAGTTATGGCAATAGTCATTTTGGGGGTAAACTTCTATGTCCACTGGGGGAGGGGGGAGCTACCTTACATATTTTCAGAAATAATTAATGAGTTACTACCATACATGATCTTGCATAGGAGAATTAGGAAACACCCCTAGAGAGTGTCTTATAGTTCAGTAGATTCAGGGCTTTGGAAGGTTTGAGAAAAGGAATTGTCTTGAGTATCTGCCAGAAAGGACCCAAGTGTTCTAGAAGTGGGTGCTGGAAAGGCAGCCAGCCTGTTAAGGGGTGAAATGAGAGCTGGTCTGTGTGCTTTACTGCACAGAACTGGCCTCTGCCCAGCTGTTGAGTGCCTGTAATCTGCCTGCCTATGTCATATCGACTGTGGGATTCAATATTGTGGCACGGGAATGGGATAATGTCGTTTATTGAAGGCCTTCCCCAGGAAGGCACTCTGTGAGGTACTCAGGGTAGAGTCCTGAAAAAGACATGCTCCCTGTAGATGTGGAGGTTATTTTTTCAAAATGCAGCAAGAAACAAGAAAAGATGAATAAGCAAGGTAGTTGCAGATTAAATTAAGTTCTACAAAATTTATAAAAAGGGTATTATGATTAAGAGTAACCAAGAAATGCCCATTTTAGATAGGGAGGGCAGAGAAGGCGCAGAGCTGAGGTCTGGAATTGGAGAACGAGTCCCCATGGAACAAACATATTCCAGGCACAGGCAATCTGAAACCCTCACCCAGGGGAGAGTTATCCAATAGGCAAGTAACCACAGCACTTACCTTGCTTACCAGATCATCTGTAGTGAACAATTTCACATTTTCTAGGTATGGCTGGCATCTGTCTCTCTCCCAACCCCACAGCACCTTCCTACAGAATCAAAGCCTCTTTACAAATTTATAATCCCTGACAGGGACGGCTTACCCAGTAAGCAAGGTAAGCATGGGTTTACTTGTTCTTACTTACTAATCTGTAGTGAACAAGTTCACATGAGTTCTCATGTGAAATTGTTTGCTACAGATGCTCTGGTAAGCAAGGTAAGCACCACCTCTGCCCACACATGAGTTAGCAAGAAGCCTCAGTGCTTTCTTAGACAGTGGTGAGGAGATATCCTGTCTCTGAGAGCAGGGGCAGATTATCTAATAGGCAAGGTAAGCACAGTGCTTGCTTACCAGATCATCTGTAGTGAACAAAGATGTGGTGAAACCCATGTGAAATTGTTCACTACAGATTATTAAGTAAGCACAAGTAAGCCCGTGTTCACTATGCTTACTGGGTCATCTGCCCTTGTCAGGAATGGTAAATTTGAAAAGAGGCTTTGATTCTGTAAGAAAGTGCTGTGGGGCTGGGAGAGAGACAGATGCCAGCCATACCTAGAAGCAGAATCTTTGATATAGTGAAAAAAAAAAATGTGAAATTATTCACTACAGATGATCTGGTAAGCAAAGTAAGCACCATGCTTGCCTTGCCCATTGGATAATCTGCCCCTTCCAGAAAGCATTAATTTTTCAGACTCTGCCTCAAGCTTACTATGGTTTCAATTTAGTGCATCAGGGCTCATAAAATCCCACTTGGCTTCAACATTCCACTCAAATACTACTTTTTCTAGGAAAGCGGCATTCAGCAGTCAAACCCAAGGTTCTCTTTCCTCCCTCAAAACTCCAATATTCAACAAACACCTGTGTCTACCATACACTATGCCCTGTGATTTTTTAAAGATGTGGTCATTTTTTCTGGAAGGTCCCTAATCTCTGGCGGCAGAAGCAGGCCCCACACAGGTGGTGAACATAATATCCCCCAGTCAAGTGAGAGTAATCCACAAAGGGCACAGGAAAAATTCGTCCATCTTTCGTGGCTCTGCTCTTTTCTGCCTTGAGTTACACATAAAGCAAACTTAAATATTATCTGTGTGTCTTTCTCAAGCACAGAAATTTGTTTCATGCCTCTTGGTACCCTCCTCCCCAATAGCTTACAGCACAAATTACAGGGCACACAACAGGGACACCAAAAGTACCCTTTGTATGAAGCCAAGTCTTTTGGGAAGGAGGTAGGAAAGGCTGTTCTTTCTAGGGAGAAAAACTTGTAGTAAGCAGTTTAAATGTTTCCCAGACAAAATGGTTGTCAAAGGCCTTCTCTGCAGATTCCTGTTTTGTTTCATGTCAGAGAAGGAGGAACCCGGCTACAAGAGAAGGGGTCACTTCATCTTGCCTGAGGCCAGGTTCCATCCCTCCAAAGGATCTTCTATGGTAGCTCAGCAGCTGGCTCAAGCCTGCCCACTCACCCAGGGAATGGAAGAGGCTGGTCTGGTTTGATTCTATCTCCTCTGATCTTCATCTAGGACAGCAAGGCAGCCAGAGGGCATGACTGTGCTCAGATGAAGGCTTCTGTCCTGGGCTGCAGTGGTACCAGGGAGCAGTTCATTGGCTTGATGGCCAGCACTGGGGGCACTGCACCAAAGAAATGCTCAGGTGAGGGGAGAGGGCTATGGGCAAAAGAAACTGTTGTTGTTGTGAGGTGCCATCGAGTCGGTTCTGACTCATAGTGACCCTAAGCACAACAGAGAGAAACACTGCCCAGTCCTGTGCCAACCTCACAATATTTGCTGTGTTTGAGCCCATTATTGCAGCCACTGTGTCAATCTATCTCTTTGAAGGTATTCCCTTTTTTCACTGACCATCTACTTTACTAAGCATGATGTCATTCTCCAAGGACTTGTCCCTCCTGATAACATGTCCAAAGTACTTGAGATGAAGTCTCGCCATCCTCACTTCTGAGGAGCATTCTGGCTGTACTTCTTCCAAGAGAGATTTGTTCACTCTCCTGGAAGTCCATGGTATATTCAGTATTCTTTGCCAGCACCATAATCCAAAGGCATCAACTCTTTTTCAGTCTCCTTATTCATTGTCCAGTTTTTGCATGCATATGAGGAGGTTAAAAATGCCACGGCTTGGGTCAGGTGCACTGTAGTCCTCAAACTGACATCTTTGTTTTTTAACACTTTGAAGAGGTCTTTAGCAGCACATTTTCCCATTTCAATGTGTTGTTTGATTTCTTGACTGCTTCTTCTATGCGTGTTGATTGTGGATCCAAGTAAAATGAAATCCTTGACAACTTCAATCTTTTTGCCGTTTATCATGATGTTGCTTATTGGTCCAGTTGTGAGAATTTTTGTTGTCTTTATTTTGAGGTGTGATCCATACTGAAGCCTGTAGTCTTTGATCTTCATCAGTCTTAATGCCACGTTCTTCTTCATATAGTTGAGTTTCTCAGCATACAGATTGAATAAGTATAGTGAAAGGATACAACTCTGACGCACACCTTTCCTGACTTTAAACCACACGATATCCCCTTGTTCTGCTCAAATGACTGCCTCTTGGTCTATGTACAGGTTCCTCACGGGCATAACTAATTATTCTGGAATTCCCATTCTTTGCAGTGTTATCTATAACTTGTTATGATCTACACAGTCAAATGCCTTTATATAGTCAATAAAACACAGGTAAACATCTTTCTGGTATTCTCTGCTTTTAGCAAAGATCTATCTGACATCTGATGATATCCCTCTTTCCACGTCCTCTTTGGAATCTGGCCTGAATTTCTGGCAGTTCCTTGTCGATATACTGCTGTAACACTTTTGAATAATCTTCAGCAAAATTTTACTTGCATGTGATATTAATGATAGTGTTCAATAATTTACAAATTCTGTTGGATCACCTTTCTTTGGAATGGATACAAATATGGATCTCTTCCTTTCAGTTGATCAGGTGGCTGTTTTCCCAATTTCTTGGCATAGACAGGTAAACACCTCCACCACTGTATCAGATTATTGAAACATCTCAATTGGTATTCTGTCAATGCCTGGAGCCATGTTTTTCACCAATGCCTTCAGTACAGCTTGGACTTCTTCCTTCAACACCATTGGTTCTTGATCATATGCTACGTCCTGAAATGGTTGAAAGTCAACCTATTATTTTTGGTACAGTGACTCTGTGTATTCTTTCCATCTTCTTTTGATGCGTCCTGCATTGTTCAGTATTTTGCCCATAGAATCCATCAATATCGCAACTCGAGGCTTGAATTCTTTCTTTAGTTCTTTCAGCTTGAGAAATGCTGGGTGTATTTTTCCCCTGTGGTTTTGTAACTCCAGGTCTTTGCACATTTCCTTATAATACTTTACTTTGTCTTCTCAAGCTGCCCTTTGAAATCTTCTCAAGCTCTTTGACTTCATCATTTGTTTCATTTGCTTTAGCTACTCTACTTTCAAGAACAAATTTCAGAGTCTCTTCTGACATCCATTTTTGGCTTTTTTTTTTTTTCCTTTTTGACCTTTTGTTTTCTTCACATATGATGTCTCTGATGTCATCCCACAACTTGTCTGGTCTTCAGTCATTAGTGTTCAATGTGTCAAATCCATTCTTGAACAATTAAACTAGCACCAATTTAAACTGAGAAAAGTAACAAGACCTAGCACTAACTTAGTAGGTTCAGAAAAACAGTAGGTTCATGGGCAGACTTCCCAGGCTCTAACATTTCAATTGTATTTTATAGGGAACAATGATCTTTCTCAGTACTTACCTCTCCAGGTTGCTGTAAAACATAAATGAGATCAAGAGCATCATCCCCATTTTACAGATGAAAAACCGGAAGCCTCACAAAGGTTGTGACTTATTCCAAGGGTACACAGTTCTGTAAGAGGTACAGTTGGGATGAAAGCCTAAGGTTTATGCCCCTAGTCCCACGCCACCAAACAATGATGTGATTATGAAAATGACCAGGCTAGATACACAGGAAGCATGCACACACACACACACACACCCCACAAGGCCAGTGTCAAGCACTGAAGTGATGTAGTGAAATACAGCAAGCAGCAATATACTAGCATAGTTCTACCGAAATTAGGGAATCCTGGTCTATGAGAACAAAATTGTACCCATTCATTTATTTATTCAATATTATTTCAACATTATAGAAACTGGGAATATAAAATAAAAATAAAGTCATAGACTGTACCCTCAAGGTATTTGAATATTTCAGAGGCTCTGTGGTAGTTTCTGGGATTACAAATACAGAGAAAAAAAAAATAACTCATAGAAACTACCTTCAAAAATGTTCCAGCTTAGTCATATAAATTGCACAGTGCAATGTGCACTGTAATAAAATCTATGATATAAGTAGGTGTAGGGTGTCATGGGATTACTGAGAAGACAATCAATTAATATTATGGGAGTGAAAGAAGGTATACTGGGAGAGATGGTGAATAATTAAGTCCTGAAAAAGAGTAACAGGTGATTAATAAAAAGAGCAGTTCATGGGGCAGCTTCCCAAACCCAAGGAACATTCTACATGAAGGCAAAAGATTAAAACACAGGGTTTATTTGAAGGACTAGCAGACTGTACAGAAAGTCAGGTAAACGAGCTAGTAAACCTGTTAAGGTTGTACGGGGTTTGGCGAGTGGGAGATGATTATTTATGAGACTGGAAAAGTAGGAAATGATATACTTATTATGAATATCTTGTCCAAATGAACAGTAACTTACATATCTTTGGCTGATTGGCTCATCTGGTAAATTCAGTCAATTCAAGCTACAAAGAATATAGCTAAATCAAAACCATTACAACTGGTTTGCTTTTGATTTCATATGAAAAATGCTGAAAGTCACATGGTGGTGCAAACTGTTAACATGATCGGCTGCTAACCAAAAGGTTGGCAGTTCAAGTCCATCTAGAGGCATCTACAAAGAAAGTCCTGGTGATCTACTTCCAAAAAATCAGCCATTGAAAACCTTAGGGAGCACAGTTCTACTCTTAACACACATGGGGTCCCCATGAGTCAGAGTTAACTTGAAGGCAACTGGCTTACTGGTTTACCATCATTTTCTAAGAAAAATATGTGAACAGTGAGTAACTTGAAGATTCATTAGACAGGTGCAATAAGTATGAAACTGCAAAGTGAGAAACCAAGTCACAGTATGCAAAAGTTCAAAGGAAATATCCAGGACTTTGGAAATTTAAAACGATTATGAGACAGAGGAGAAACAAAGAGAGATAAAGAGAGGGAGGATTTTTGGGAAGTTTCTTCCATTCAAGTACTCACACAGCACTATTGAGCATGTATAATGTGTAGATCATTGTTCCAGTTACTCAGTAGTCAACAGTGAACCACGCAGATCAAACGTCCCTGCACTGTGGTGGCTTCCATCCTAATAGAAAAAAGTGAGTAAGCATAAACATAACAAATTGGTAAATTATAGTAGGTTGGAAAGTGAAACATGCTATGGAAAAAATAGAGAAAAAACGGGGGAAAAGGAGATGTAGGCTGGAGCAAATTAAAACAGTGTCTGAAGAGGACCCACTAAAGGAGTGCCTTTGGAGCAAAGACCGAAGAATGTGAGGAATCAGCCATGTAGGTTCCTGAGGGAAGTGCCTTGCCTGTGGAGGTGAGAACCAGGGTCCTGAGGCAAGAGCTTGTGTGGACCATGGAAGGACAAGTAAAGAGGCCAATGCAGGAGAACAAAAGATGAGGGGAGGGGAGTAAGCACGGCTAGATTAAGGTATGTGAGGGCCCTAAGCACTGATAATTTGTGGTGCCCCCTCCTCTGCTTACTCACACATTTGAACGGGATATGTGAGTTAGATATACACATGTATATATATATATGTGTGTGTGTGTGTGTATGTGTGTCTTAGCTATCCATGATGTAATTTCTTTTTTAATGTGACTATAATATTAATAATTGAATGCAAAAGTGATGTATATCATTTTAGCGGAATGAGATAAACTGTATTATAAAGTTTTCGTGGACGCGGGGTACTAAGATTTTGCTATATACCACATTTTCTACAATAAGTAAATCCCACATACTCTACAACAACAACAAAAAATGAGTTAATGAATTTAGTTGTTTCAACAATCAATGTAAAATTCTGTTGATCTCTCACAACGAAAAATTGACTTTCACCAATTTTGCTTTAAACAGCTCATACTTCTGTTTTGATGCTTGTTTTGTAATAAATGTGATAATTATAAATTAACAAACGAAAAGACGTCATGAGAGAAAATTTAATGACCAGAAAACAAATATTACAAAAAATTACTGTATTTTATTCTTAGATAGATCTTTCATCTTAACATGTTATAATTAAAAACATTTCTTTCTATTTTTTGCTATTACAGATTCTTCAATGATTTCATCACAATTAAGCTGCCAAACAACATCTACTTCCATACATAATAAGGATAATGAATTGAGTCTTTCTTGAATCATTGTTGTGTTCTCACTTTTCCTTGTGTCCTCTCTGCTTGGCATCTATGAGTCTTTGCTTTGCCCAGTTGGTTTTGCTGATGCCCTAAGCAGGTGTTTATCTTGCTTATTGGGTAATCAGTCCCTGGTAGTAGGAGATGAGGGTGTGAGGGGATAAGGGAATGAGAGAATTTGGCTTTGAAGTGTAGTTCTGGGAGCTAGTAGAGAAGGCGGCCTGGTACCTAGTTCATGCCAAAGATTTGGTGGGTGTGACCCTTCTTGCTCACCCACCCAGATGTCTGGAGTGCTAAAGACTAGCTGCTGAAAGGGCAGAGCTGCAGGCACAGAGTGTTCTCATATCTGTGCTCTCATAGCTCACACTCCTGCAGCTGTTCCAGCCAGGGGTGACAGGGGTTTAATGGGCTCCTTTGGGTTGGGTCCAATAGACTGTGTGGAGGGCTGAAGAGGTCTCAGAGCATCTACGGAGTTCTGCCTAGTAAAGGAACAAGAAAGGAGGATTCTGCAGCCTCCAAGAGGAACAGTTGGCCTTATACATCCCTAGGCTTGCAGATCCCTAAGGATTCCTCCTCCCCCATAAGAACTAAACAGTAGCTGGTGGATGTGGAAGGAAGTGAACAAGCAAATCCAGAGAGGAGAGGAGTCACATCCCCTCTACACAGACCCATGCAGAGAAGGGTGGGAGATTGACCTTCAAGTCAAGTTTACAATTTTGACCGATATCTTGGCATGCACATTCCATTCTAAATACTTAATCAAGACTGTTGGCTATGAAAAATGATCACAGGCTTGTCTGTAACCTGAACTGAGCAGAGAAAAGTCATGGGACTGGGCAGGGGGCCCGTTATTCAGGCTCAGTGACCCTGATTGTCCAGAGCTAGTGGGCGAAGGTAGTGTGGAGAAAGAGACAGACTCTGGAAATGAACGTGGGTGAACCACGGGGATTTTGATCAAACCCATTACTGGCCTCAGGCAAAAGTGTGTCATTGGCTACTACTCCAATACATTTTTATTCCATAGGATAACCAGCAAAACACATGTGGGCCTCAATATGTATATGATGGTTGATTTTTCCTCACAGGAGCAAGAGGGGAAAATGTTAGCCAACCTTGACTCCTTTTAATTTCTGGGGTTCATAGGTAAGTAGCTCTAAAACTTGACTTTACAAGGTTGAGATACATATTACATCAATTTTTTCCCTAATTGATATAAATGATATCAATTTTTCCATATGTATATGTGTATGTATATATATGTGTGCGTGTCTGGATGCATGTATACATATACACATACATTCATATACATATACACATACATACATACATACATATACATGCATGCATACAAATCAAGCCCAAAATGTCAGGATATCATGTATATTATGTGTGTGTGTGTGTGTGTGTATGTATATTCATATACATATCCTGACATTTTGGACTTGATTTTTCAGTGTTGGCATGAATGGGTTTTATAGTTTCTTGAACAAGAGTTAATCTCCAAACGGAAAACACTCTCCACCCTGCCCTCATTTGAAATAATGTGTTCAAACCATAAATCTCCACATGAAGGAAATGTTCCCAATCAACTATTTCTAATTGTTTGATTGGATTTTAATAATGGAGGTAAATGCCACTGATAATTGTGGTTGCACAGCTGGAAATCAAATTCATTTCACTGTGGAGCTGCCTACACAGAAAGCCTGGGACAAGCTGCCAGCAAGGCACCATGCGGGCAGGCTGACTCTCACTGCGGCCTCTTGCCCAAACATTCCCAAACAACACTGACTTCCATTCACTCCCCCTGTAGGCGGGGGCATAAGGGACTGTTGTCCGGGCTCTAGCCCTGAAGGACTCAGGCCTCTGGCCAGAGTATCTGAAGACTGTTCACACATATGAACTCTCCAGGCCGTGACACTTTCTTACCACATCCCCCAAATTTGTTCTCCATCCATGCCTTTACCCGGATTTGTATACGCTCCACCTTCTACCACAGGAAGCACAGTCAGACACACATGCACTGACATTCACAAGGCAGTGCTTGCCCGGGGCAGTGCTTGCCCAAAGTACTCGGGGCACTGTTTGCTCAGGGCAGTGCTTGCCCAGGGCAGTGTTTGCTCAGGACAGTGCTTGCCCAGGGCAGTGCTTGCCTAGGGGAGGTGCTTGCCCAGACCAGTGCTTGCCCAGGGTACTCAGGGCAGTGCTTGCCCATGGCAGTGTGCGCTCAGGGTGCTGCTTGTTCAGGGCCCTTGCACAGGGTAGCAATCAGTATCTGGTGCCTGCAGCATCTGCTTCACAAATCAGTGAGTAGCACTTTCATATAAATTGTTACTTATTATATTAGCAATAGGTATCAAGGGTTTTAAAATATTTATACTTTTTTCATTAAGTAATGTTATTTTCTTAGAAATGTATCCTGTGATTCTGAGAATATAGGGGAGAGGAGGAGGGATGCAGAGTTCCTTAATTACTGCTTCTTTTTAAAATAATGGAAAACTTAGAGATAACTTTAATATACAACAGGAGGGTAATAAACTATGTGTCATCAGTTCTACTATTATGCAGCCATAAAATGATGGTTATAAAAATTTTGTTATGCTTTTCTCTGTTAATAGTTTGATATATTTCCTTCCCATCATTCTTTTTTTTTTTTTTTTTTTTACAGTAAATATGATGTTGGAGCCCTGGTGGTGCAGTGGTTAACAGCTTGCCTGCTAACCAAAGGGTCGGCAGTTCAAATCCACCAGCCACTTCTTGGAAACCCTGTGGGGCAGTTCTACTTTCCTATAGCGTTGCTATGAGTTGGAATTGACTCAATGGCGATGGGTTTGGTTTTTTTTTTTTTGGAATGTTAGCTGTAATTAACAGGAGCTGATTTTTCTATTTTTCTGTGTTTTCTAATTTTTATTTTCAATATGAATTTCTATAATAGGGAAACAAAGTTTTTAAGGAATTAGAATAGATAAAGGGAATGTTTGCAACACTCTACCATGTCCTGACTCCCTGAATGGAAAAGAATGAGTTTGTTCAGACTTCAGTCCCATAGGAGATCCAAAATGGAGCCATCGTGACTAATGTCTGTGAAATTTTTTTCAACCACTCCATTTTAGTTCAATTTCAAAAAATACACACTGATGCCTATATATATCTGTATCTAGAGGGTGGAGAGAGGGCAGATTGTGAGAGATAGGGAGGATGTGATTCGAAGCTCGGCTCAGACAGTGTTCTGCATGGGAAACGTTCCCAGTCAGGACCTTGCTAGGATAACCCTCTGCTAACCATCACAGTCTCTGCATCTACTGCCTCCAACAGACTGACACAGCACTTGGTAATAAAAGTAAATTCTCTGTTATTAGAAAATATATGTATATGTATATCTTGCTTCATCTTTTCTCCTTAAAGGGAAAAAAGGAACCATTGCATTTAAGAGTTTGGGGGTAAGAGGAGTTGCCAAGGCTTGGTACTGTGACCCTAATACTCCCCAGCATGTTTTCTCCTTTTCAGAATGGGCAACTGAGGCTTGACATAACTAACGCCATAATGAACATGTAAGTTTTCTTTTTTCTTTGTCTTCTCCCTTTTCACGTACTTTTGATAATGGCTTTGTTTTGTGCATACCTTTGTTAATGACTCTGTTTTATGACTTAGGATCCCCCATAGGAAGATTAGAGCCCAGATGTCATACATGTATATCTTTAGCCTGATAAGAAAATGTCCGGTTCCCTACCTCTTTTGTATGATAAAGAGTCTCCTGTAATTATCTTGGAGTGAATAACACCACTTCTAACCTTTGTAAAAATCATATATAAGCTCTGATGTAAAAATGTCTTTTGGGACTCCCTAAGGACAGCCTGGGTTGCTGTGGGGTCCCCGGTGGTGTACACTCCCTGAGTTAAAAACTTTCTCACTCTTTCTGACTTGGAGTGTGTTTCACTGGTTCGACAGCTCCAGGGCACGGACCCTATTTGGGTAACAGTACATACTGTTGTTGTTGTTAGCTGCCATCAAGTTGGCCCCCAACCTATGGCAACCCCATAAACAACCCCCATGCACAATGGAACAAAACGGTGCCTGGTCCTGTGCCATCTCCATGATTGGTTGTTAGATTAGACCGTTGTGATCCATAGGATTTTCATTTGTTGGTTTTCTTCCTAGTCTGTCTTAGTCTGGAAACTCTGCTGAAACCTGTTCAGCATCATAGATAGCGACACTCAAGCCTCCACTGAAAGATGGGTGGTAGCTGCACGTGAAGTGCATTGGCTGTGAATCAAGCCCGGGTCTCCTGTATGGAAGGTGAGAATTCTACCACTGCTCCCTCTTCAGTACATGTAGGACCCTGTGCAAGTTAGTAAGAAAAATATCCATTCATCTCATCAGTGCTTCCCTCCACCAGTACCTGCACCCCTATATCTCTGCAGCCCCATGTCTCCTATGCCCCAGCCACTCTGGCCTTCGCTGTCCCTGAACCCAACCAGCTCAGTCCCCTCGGAGCCCACATACCTGTTCTTCCCTGTGCCTAGAAGCTGTTCCCATAGACCTTCACACCTCTGGGCATCCTTGATGTCTTTGTGCAAAGTCACATCTTCAGAAAGGTTTTTCCGAACTATCCTACCAAAACTGCTCCCGCCCCATCTCTCTATTATATCACCATACTTTATTTTCTTCATAGCATTTATTGGTATCTTAAATTATCTAGTTTGTTTATTTTGTTTATCAAGAATCTTCTGCCTAAAAAGTGAGCTCCATGAGGGCAGGGACTTCCATGTTCATGGCCATGTGGCAAGTAGTAGGGCATTTAAATACTTCTTGTTGAGGGAGTGCATTTCACCTTGCGCTGAGGCCATGTTGTGTGTTCCCAGAAATGTCCTTTAACCATCACTTACTTCCATTCTTCATAGTCTAAAACCCCTGTTGCACTTTCCGAGAGGAGAGAGAGAGAGACTGCTGCAGTGCAGTACCCTTCCTGAGAACACTTCTCTCTGTCTTCAGGATTATGATACTACAGACATGCAGGTTAAGAGCCAGGAGGCCTGGGATCTGGTTTCAGTTCTGCTATTTTTCATTCAAATGATGTAACAAATCTGCCTCTCTTTCTACATTTGTAAAACAGAAAATATACCACCCACCCATTAAAAGTTAAATAGATCAGAGAGCACCTGGGAAGGTCAGAAAACTCAAAGCACATGGTATCTTAATGAAGATGGCAAAGGGAGACAGGCTCACTCTCCACGCTTGTCTTCTCTTATCTGGAGTAATTTTCATTCAATCCACAAAGGGCAACTTTATTTTTAGTTCTATTTTCTAAGTAATCGTGGCAGAGTTATTTTTACCCCAGCCATCTGGCTGGAACATAATTTCATTGATCGGTACCATTTGATGACAGGTCCTTGTGGGTAGTGGGTGTATGTCCCCTCTTTGTTATCAGTTCATCGTTCACAAACTAGTTCAGGGCAGAGTCCTGGACATCACTCCAAGAGAACCATAAGGAAAGCAGCACTGATCTTGGACACCCAGGAAGGGTTCTAGCTCCCTGTGATCTACACTGAAGAACTACGCCCCTTGTTGTCATACTGACCAGCTCACTGGTGTCACATGTTACTCTGCAGACAATCTGGAAGCTACATTGGTGGTGGTGGTGGCTGTGCTGATGGTGATCACATTGGTGGAGGCTGGTGGGTTGCAGGTCAGAAGGCATAAATGAATAAAGGTCTCTGTTCACCCTATAAAGAGCCCTGACTGCCCCCAGCCAAGTGCTTAGGGCCCTCATGGACAGGCAGCACTGAGTTCTGAAAAAAAGCAAAAATTTGTGAATTAGTGAGATTTGCATTTAAATTATAGTTCTGACACTTACTAGCAATGTGCCTTTGGGCGAGTTTGTCTCTAAGCCTCAATTTTTTCCTCTGTTAAGTGGGGTTTATTCATAGTCCCACTTTACAGAGGGGGGGGGGAAACCCTGAGACTTAGAGACATATAAGAGTTTAAATTTATGTTAATTTTGTAGAATAATTCCTGGGACAAAGCAGGTACTTGTTAATTCCCTGCCATCCTCTGCTGACTGGGGATGGGAACTTAAGGCCATCCCCACCCCAACCTGCATTTGGCTTCCTGCAGGCTTCCGGAGCCAAGCTTGAGTCTATCCCCCTTTGTCTGCCCCTCACATTTTCTGTCTCTCTCAATTCCACAGAGCAATGATAGGTGGGAAAGTTAATATGATGGATGATATAATGCCATCCTACTTGAGCATATGTATTTTAACCCAAACTCCTAGAGACATAGTCAACCCTTCATGACAGAATTTCAGGCCAACATAGAAGCTGGTGGGGAGATACCACTGAGAAAGTTCATTTCACCTATTATACAAGGATCAGATAAAACTCATTATATCTAAATTTAAAATCATAATGTGGGAGTTCCGGCAAGATGGCACTCTAGGCAGAAGCACCATGCCGTCCCTCCACAGAAAAGATCCAAAAAACTAAGCCAAACAGAGAATGCAACAATCCTGAAACCCTAGAACATCAAATAAAGAGATAAAGAACTCAGCCAAGCACCAAATGGAGTGAGAATACTGACAGAGAACGGAGAATGAGAAGAGATTCATGCAGAGGTCCCCTACCAGCTAACGCAGGGGGATTCACCATCTTGAACTCCAATTGGAGACCAGCAAACGGGGGTACGAGAAAGCAGCCTCACGGAGCGTCCAGTGGGAGACAAAACAGCCGGTAATTTGCGGTGTGCACTTTCCCACCCCCCACCACTCTTCACTCCGGATCGGCCTCCTCTGTTTCCTGCGGACACAGTTTCTTGACTGGGAAGTGCCGGTTGCTTGGATTCCACACACCCAAGTGGGCGGCTGACGTGTGGAGGGATCCCTGAGGACATTTCTTTTTACATTGGTTTTTTTTTTTCTGTTTTTTTTTGGGGACCTTTCTTGTTCTTTTTTTTTTTATTTGTTTTCTTTTCTTTTCCCTCTTTTTCCCTTTTGTCTTTCTTCATTGCTCAGTTTCTCGTCTCTCGATATCTTCCTTCTCTTTCTGATCCCTGAATACCAGGGGTTGTGTTCCTCTGTGCCTTCTGGCCAGGCTATGCTGCAACACCTGAGAGCGACTTCCCCAGACCTTATAGCTATATTGGTGGGATACCTGAGAACTTCACGGTTCTTTAAACTTTCTGATTTTTATTTGTTCATTCTTTTCTTTTCTTCCTCTTCCCGTTTCTCCATTTCATAGTCTCTCATCTCTCCATTCCAATGGCAAGCTCCCCTAGCATTCTTTTTTGTTTGGTTGTATGTTTTTGGCTCCTGTTCCTCTCTCCTTTCTCCCATATCCAGCTTAGCGCCACACATAACCATCTCCCCGCTGCATCCTGCCTACCTGCACCATGCGCTTGACATTGCAACACCAAGCAGTGCAGGCACGGCCTACTGGAAGCTGCCCAGCACTGATTACAGACCTGCCCTGGTGGCTGTAGTGAGTGCCACAAACAACCCATCCCAGTGGCTCCTCTTCAGCTAGACCTGCCCTGCTGTACCATATCTGAGTGACTGAACCTGCCAGTTGGAGAGGGAGGCGAAAAGTATTGAGCGCACAGACAAGCAAACAACAAACAGCACGCAGTCCGCCTGCTCTGACATACTCACATATTTTTCTTTTTTTAAAAAAGGGATGAAACAAACAAATCTAGAATCAATAAACAAGAGAAATAACTACTGAATGCCCCGAAAACAGCAAACAATATCAAAACATTTACAAAAACAGGACAGGATGGTTGCAGTAGGCGTCCAAATTAAAACACCAG